>NW_016177973.1:0-8144 GCF_001687245.7 Rhagoletis zephyria | reverse complement strand
ACCACTAAAAAGACCAAATATGAAGGTAGTTTTCATGCACTCGTATGAATGTCTAATGTTTTCTAGTGTGGCCAGTGGACAACAAACAACAGTCACAACAATAGCTTGCCTTTGAAAAAAAAGTCAATGAATTGAAAGCAAGCTATACTACCGTGATGCCACCAGTCAAAAGTAACTTGAACTGCAGTCAAATTGAGTTCATTTTGCGGTAACGCTAAAAAGTTTAAACCTATATTTGGTATGTAAACACCATCAAAACGGCCATTGCATTGATGAAAACCTAACGTTCTTTCATTGAGTGACCAGACTAGATGCAATGATTATCAATTCAACTCTCGAACTAGCCAAATTAAATTAATACTCTTGGGAAAAGTAACGTAAACAAATCGATAGATTCTACTGATCATTACAAGTTTATAAAAACTAACTTAGTAATAGTCAAATAATTTGAATAAATATAACTTTATATAAAAAATATTAAATTGTGATATGCGTATAATTTTTATGTAATCAACTAATTAAGTTATTTTCCATCAACTTGATTATTTAAAGTCAACTTACAAAATGTTTTGTGTGACATGTTTTTGCTTAAAAAATACTTTACGCTGTTTTGCAAACTAAATTTTGTAAACTTATCAATGTTGATAATAATTCCGAGTCAAGTTAGTTACACGAAAGACAAGCAATCAATCAGAAACTGTCACTAAAAGTTGGTCAAATAAAATGGATTGTCCTGTCAACCCGATAATGAATTGAGACAGCCAAAATGTAGCTCTCAATGATGAACAAGGAGAGGAAGAAGCTGATAGACAGTATTGCTATTAGTGCAACTGCCAAGTTTGACATTGATCAGTTTCTAAATAATGACAAGACTATTTCACAATACGCTTCTTTAGTTTTAGAGAAAACAATATTTTCACTACATGCAAACCAGGTTAGCAAACGCGGTCAAACAAAAAAAATAGTGCTTTATTATTAAAATTAGGCAATTTCATTATTCTTTCAGTAACTTGCGATCTGATTTAAACCGATTGCATGATTGCTTACTGTGAGCCATTATTCAGACCGGCCTGTAATTACTTCTACCTACAGTGGTCACCGGTCTAGTGGCCTAATGTCATTTAGATTTTGTTACCGATGGTACATCAATCGATGGCTATGCAATTTGCATGTGAATGGAGACACGGGGGCGCAATTAGCTAAATCAGTGCCCTAAACTAATATCATTAGTCATTATACTGTGCCGGTGCAATACACTAGGAATTTGAATGCCACTGTGACGGTCAGTCGGCACAAAAGAGACAAACCTAGCATTACTTGAAGAAGCCCTTCATTACTTCAGGTAATTGCACTGGCAGATCAAAATGTATTCGCATCCGAGCGGTGTTCTATCGTGCTCACAAAANGTGCCGGTGCAATACACTAGGAATTTGAATGCCACTGTGACGGTCAGTCGGCACAAAAGAGACAAACCTAGCATTACTTGAAGAAGCCCTTCATTACTTCAGGTAATTGCACTGGCAGATCAAAATGTATTCGCATCCGAGCGGTGTTCTATCGTGCTCACAAAAAGGCAATTAACCTGACACCGGACACGAATCACAGTGCTCAGAGAAAAACAAATAATGAAAGGCTTGTTGAGTGGCACTGTCCTTGGTAACCGAGGCTATATTTGAGTTCACCCCGAGATTGTCGATCGATTCGGCTCAATTGCGCTCATGTTTTCAGTGATCTGTCAGTTTCTGCAAACAAAACTCGAGTTATTTTTTTAGAGCACAAACAACGCAAAACTCAAGTCATCAGTTGCTAGAAAAAACATAATCGATTTCATAACCCAACTAAAAAACTTGATACAAATCTGATATCAGAAAAAAGAAAACATATGGAAAATGGAAAATAATGTGTAAAAATAATGTTTGAACCAAATCAAACAAGGCAAGCCCCAGAAAAGCAAATGTTTAGAGACTTAGTGCAGGCACTAAAAGAAAGTAACAACTCCAAACAGAGCAGTATGGCGTGTCAATTTTCTACTCGTGCTGCGTGTGGCTCAGATGATTTTGGGAAGTCATCTTTGAAAAAGAGATGCACAATTAGATGATGCTGCGACTGCCTGAGAAAGATAGTCAACAATCAGAGACAAGGCAGAGCGAGCAGTAGCAGCATACAAGCGTAAATCGATGAGCAACGCCGTTACAGCCGTTTAGTGCCAAGTGAAGCAGTACAGCAGCGCTCGGGACCTCAGCGCAAAGTGACATTGCCTTCTTTTGCCCCCTGACAGTGTCGTCTGGGCAAAAACTTTGCCATTTGCCACTGGTGGCAGCCCATTGCAGCTGCTTTTGCCCACGAGGACATTTGCCGAATTGAGCATAACGCACAAAGATGAAATGAAATGGCATGGCAAAGTGAGANGGACCTCAGCGCAAAGTGACATTGCCTTCTTTTGCCCCCTGACAGTGTCGTCTGGGCAAAAACTTTGCCATTTGCCACTGGTGGCAGCCCATTGCAGCTGCTTTTGCCCACGAGGACATTTGCCGAATTGAGCATATAACGCACAAAGATGAAATGAAATGGTATGGCAAAGTGAGGGCACACTGAAGAAGCATTCAAATTGAACACAGCTTTCAACCAAATATGAAAATGGCGCAAAAAAGAATAAGCCTCTAAGGAATTGAAATAGAAACCTTTTAAATGTTATTAAAGTCGTAATGATGCAAACGCTGACACTGACGGCGGCGATGGCAGTGGCAGCGGCGCATTCTCCGCATCGAGTACACAAAACGGAGGCGAATGAACTCGCCTTGAAGCCGTCTTAATGAGGCAATTAACAGCGGGTCCCGCATCTTCTGTTTTCAACTAGTAAAGCTTAGGCTAAGAAAACTAGTGGTCAGCAGCACAAACAACAAATCTTCCCAAACAGTCATACTCGCTCATAAATTGGCAGACAAATTAGATGATGCACTAGTAATTGAAGGCACACAGACAGAGCGAGCAAGCGAAAGATTCTGAAAACATTTCAACACTCGATGTGAAACATGTCAAACAGGGACAATTCTATGTTTTCTAATNGAGCAAGCGAAAGATTCTGAAAACATTTCAACACTCGATGTGAAACATGTCAAACAGGGACAACTCTATGTTCTCTATCAACTTTAATTGTCAGTTGGCTCGCTAAAGCCAGTGCGGCTACATACAAGTGGCAAATAAACAAGAAGAAGAAGAAGAAGAGACACTTGACTTAGCAAACAGAAGCGGAATTCAATTGATTCTTGCGGCAAACAGAGAGAGGCTACCCTGAAGCAAACAATTAATTCATTTCATTATTACACTGGCAACTATATTTGACGTCTGTAGTATTGACAGAAGGAGCAGCATTGTTATGTAAATGAGAAAAAATACAGGTGGAGTGCTTTGCGGACGCAGACTTTGCAAGCGGGCGACAGTTTGAGTGATTGCACCTTTGTAATTGATGTGCTCACTGCGAATCGTCCTGACTAGCGTTCGGCAGTGTGCCTTCTGTGTGGACATTTTATTACATTATATTCCAGGCTCTCAATAAAAGTGTTCACTGCTGATCTGACGCCGAAAGAGAATTTGGAAAAGGCAAAAGTTCCTCACTTGCTGGCAATGCTGGCAGCAGTCGTTTGGCAGTATGGAAAGTTGATTGTAATAAATGGCGTCCGAGATTACGACAAGTCAGAATGGGCATTGATTCAATTTAAACTGTCACCCCAAAAAGAAAGCTTTCTTTTTCTCCAAGACTGAGAAGTTTGGCAAGTTTGTGCAAATATATAAATCAAGTCAATCAATGCAAGTTAACTCTTTCATTCAGCATCAAGAGAAACTCTGTAAACTCGGCAATTCTCTGTTGGCACGGTTGTTGCAAATTGACACAAGCGAGTGCTGCCAAATACAATTTTCCACATTTGGAGTGAAAGCACATTTCTTATTGGGATTATTAGCAGCAGCAGCAGCAGTCACTCATGAGGCAACCGTNCAAATTGACACAAGCGAGTGCTGCCAAATACAATTTTCCACATTTGGAGTGAAAGCACATTTCTTATTGGGATTATTAGCAGCAGCAGTCACTCATGAGGCAACCGCTGTCCTCCGATGTGCTCAACTTCTGTGAGAAGCAATTTCTCAGTGCACTGCTCTTTCTCGTGCATGCTGGTCAGCAAAGTGGCAGTGCCTGTGCAAGTTCATGTGAGAAAACCCAGGCGCTTATGTGAGAGAGCCTCGAGGCGAGCAGCTCAGAATGTCAGGTGGGAGGATTGCAAAACTGAGATCTATTTTTTCCAAAAACAGCCAACCTGGCATACCAGTCAAACAATGTTGTTGCTCAAGTCATGGAAGCAACTAATTAAATTTTCAAAGCCTTTATCGCAATATCAGCTTTGCCTACTGCAACAGAGTAATATCAATTAATCAAATGAAATCGATCGCTGTGATTGTGACTGGGCGCATCGGTCTTAGTGATGGGCTTTGTATAGCCACTGTCTGGGATAACAACCATTATCGGCCACCGTAATCGGTTATGCTGCGATCAAACTGGTCTGCCGATTAGCAATTAGATTATGACCAGGAACAATCGTTTCTAGCAACTCCATGAACATGTAAGGCGTCTGTGGTGGCGGAGATGGTGGTGGTATTAGTAGTAGAAAGTAGTAGTAGAGAAAGGCCTACTGTCCAGAAAAAGCGTCATTTATTATTAGATTATAATGACTATAAGAGCGCGATCTTAGATTTGACTGCAGAGCCAAGTGCTTGCCAGCAGAAAACACAGGGGCACAGTGACAGAGGACCGGCGGCAAAGCGGAAAAGCGCAAATTGAATTAATGAATCAACAGAGAAAGCGAGTTGGGCACAAACAGACAGCACGCTAATCGCATTGAATGGCTGCGCAATGAACAAGAAGGGGCCGTANTAGATTTGACTGCAGAGCCAAGTGCTTGCCAGCAGAAAACACAGGGGCACAGTGACAGAGGACCAGCGGCAAAGCGGAAAAGCGCAAATTGAATTAATGAATCAACAGAGAAAGCGAGTTGGGCACAAACAGACAGCACGCTAATCGCATTGAAGGGCTGCGCAATGAACAAGAAGGGGCCGTGGAACAGGGAGAAGCTTTAGTGGAGGCAAACTGGAATAATTAAAAGGGATCGATAACAATAAGCGGTTATTAATGAGCCCGTTAACGAGTGGCCAGAAAAAAGTCGCTAATTAGAGTAATATAGATGGGTATGTGTGGCTCCGGCGGGCGCCTGGCAGCCTGGCCTTGCCCGAGAATGCAATTAGTGAGCTATATGGAGCTAGGGACCATCGGTTGCAGAAGTGACTAAGCCAGTCAGTCGCTGGGCGCCAGTTGGTGAGTGATTGGCATGATGATAGAAACAATAGAGAAGGAGAGGTGCATGTACGGCTAAAAGAGGGAAAGAGAGGGCCAAATCAAATAGAAACTTCAGGTATGAAAGTTCTCGTCAAGTTAATGAATTTCCTCTCTTTCTAAATGCTAAAAGTGTGTACATCGGAGAAGGAAGTAACTAATGGCAGTCACATTAGCTACACACAGACAGGTTATTGGCAATAGAGGCAAATTAAATGCACTCACGACAACGACAACGGACGGTGCCCGACGGTGCTCCAGTAAGGGAGAGAGCATTGTGCGGAATGGTAGCGCTCCAAGAGGCGCTCGTAATGAAACTGACTATTGACAAAGTTGAGCAAACAAATCATTCCTATGACCGTCGATATCGCCACTCACGACATGGACAGCCACTCTACGCCGACCTCGTCAAGGCACTCGATTAATAAGGCAACCGAAGAATATTCATTCATTCATTCGTTTTGTGTTTAGTTCGGGCGCTGAGCAGACAGCTGCCAAGGAACTGCCAGGGGACAGTGTGTTTGTCTACGTAGAACGACAGTCAGTGTGAGTTGCTTGCCAGCCGAGGCATCTATGTGCTGGCTGCAAAACAAAAAAAGACATTTTGAACTGTGCCTCGACAACGATTTTAAACACCTAAACTGTGCATTCGCATTCTGTTAGGTGTTAATTTAATTATAAAAACAACATAGGTGGTCTCAAAAAGGCAGGCATTATTGCAGAGTGTGGATCAGGATTGTCCCATTTGAGTGTTAATGGGTAGAGTAGAGCAGAGTAGCAGTAGCTAAAGAGCCAAAAAGTCGTTGACCACACTGGCAATGCAAACTTAATTGAGCGGGAAATGTAAAAAAGGCCAGCACACGTATCCGAGTGGTTGAGATTGAGAGGCTGAAAGGCCTGGTTGGTAGTAATGGGCAAAACACCAGGAGAAATCTGATAGAGTGATGATTGGCCCGTTGCACCAGGCACAGAGTATTGAGTGAGGAGAAAGCTAAGGCAACAAAAAGGGCCAAAGAGTGCACTCTCAAGTAAAAAGAGAAAGAAAGCAGATTTGCAGAGTGCTTTAGTTGTTGCAGCCTGCCAGCAGTAGTAAGGAGGCCGTATCTGGACAATTTCACATTGCCGCACGAGTGACGAAATAGATGGATGCGGCAATGGTGGAGAGCCAAAACAGAAGTCAGCAGTGACACAGAGAGAAAGAGCACATGGAAGAGAGTGGTTCAGTGGCGCTGTCCATTGCCACAGTGGCCATTTATAATTGCTCTTCACCCTCTGATACCCTCTGCTTCCCTGACCAGAGATCTGGTGTTGCTAAGGCAGTCGTCTGTGAATTAACGGCCAGCCATCGATGTGCATGTTTGTGCTCTGCATTGATGCAGCAATTGTGGCGCTGCCATCTGCCAGTGCACACTGCCAATTCAGTATTTGCAATTCAGAGAATGAATCAGTGCGTAGTGCAAGTTTATTCATTTTGACATGAACACCAGTGGCAATATTCTGTCAAAGAAAATGAATGAATCCAATTTAAGAAATCCAGTTTAGAAAATGCAGACAATAAATAATGTTTTTTCATGTAAATGTAAAATGCCAACCTCAATTGTTGCCAGCCAAGTAGTGAAAAGAGTGAGAGAATCAAGAAAAGACAGTGCCGACAACATACTCACACAAACACACAGAAGCAGACAGCCAACTGGCCGGGCACAGGCAGTGGCACTAATTGGAGTGCAGTTGAAATGAATTGCCAATCGATTGAAGAGCCACCAACGAGATGCTTCCAGAGCCAGTCTTTTCCCTTCACCAGGCATATTCTTTGCTTCTGTGCAAACAGCCGCAAGGCCAGCGACGATAAAGTGTTTGCGGTAGAAAATTAAAAAGAAACTTATCAAAAGTTCGCTACATTCAAAATAGGCAAATGCATTCTTCTCTCGAAGGGTTCAGGCCGTGAAGCACTCGTCCATCGTTATTTAAATGGAGCGCCAATCACACTTTGAAAGAACTCGATGTTCTCTCTGTGCCTTCAAGAGTCTGGGCAACGGGCAAAAAATGCAAAAGCCTGGATATGTAGATGTCAGCGACAGGACAATGATGAGTTGATGGGGTGAGGGGCACTAGGCAAAGTGATAGCATCAATGCCTGCCAACCGCCAGCTAGCAGGGAGCATGGCCATCGAGGAGAGGGCATTGTAGCCATTGCAAATTAACCGCTAGCAAATGAAGTCGACTAACGAGTGAACTGTGTATCTACCAGGCTCAATTGTCTGTGTGCGCGAGTGAGCAGTTCGAGTGCTGCACATGTAATTGGCTTCATTAGGCGACACCAATTAATCAATGGAGAGGAGCAGACACTAAAGAGACGACCCGACAAGTGCCCGATGCTTTGGCAGATGGTGATAACAAAGGCTCAATGATGGTGCACTATTGTCTTAAGAAGGGCTGGGTATGTGCGTGTTTGTGTGTGTGAATGTGTGTCTATTCAATTTGCGTTTCGTTGCCATCAACAATGTGTCTGTAGTAAGAGGGACAAACGCACAGACAAGCCAACAATGAAGGGATGTCTTCATGTCCGGGGATATTGCCATTGAGGCTATGATTAATACCACTCACTGAACAGTGCCAGTGCACAATACCATTTCAAAGAAAATTGCAATTGCCTTTGCGCATGGAATATTCTAAAGTTCAACTGAGATGCGATCTCTAAATACAACGATATAAAAGGAAAAAATAAATGTCCATTTCAATTTGACCCAGCGAGTGTAGACAGTCAG
>NW_016177971.1:0-8146 GCF_001687245.7 Rhagoletis zephyria | reverse complement strand
TTAATATCGGGATGAAAAGACTCGATATTCCAAATATCGATACCAAATTAAAAAAATAAAATCTGAATAATGGTCTCATTTTCTAATAAAGAATTATCACTTTGCACTAAAATAAGTGTTTGCTTATGTAGAGGTAAGCGTGTTAATTGACATCAACGAGTCCGCGGGTGGAAATCCCGCCACATACCGAGCTAAGATGGTACACAATTGTGCTCCTTAAAGCCCAAAATATATCCACATTGTTTTACACATAAATTACAAAGTAACGGCATATGGTCCTTTCCAGCAGAAGATCAGAGTACGACATAGATTTGCAAAAAAGGGAACCGCTAGATAAAAAATTCCATCAAAAATTAGTTCACAAATAATATTAACAAAAAAACTTTCAATGCAAATTTTAGTAACGTAACGTCACTTTAGCTGATAAAAAAAGCAGCAAAGATTTTTACATTTTGGAACTTACAAAATTAACCTTAAATATTTTAATTATAACTACGAAAAATTTGTACAAATAGTCTTGCCTTATTACCAGAGTTTTAAAAGTTTGACGCTTTCAATTTATTTTGTAACATTTCGTTACGGCACGCCGGATTGGAAATGCACACATCGTCGTTTATAGTACAAATCCGCGTATCGTCATTCTGCAAAACCGCGTAACTGACATTTGCTGCCAAAAATTGGATTTGCTCACACAAGGCTCAATCCTTGTTCATTCGTCCTAAAATATGCTAGCCAGAAATGCGATTGCTTTATAAAAAAAGAGAATCATTTTGAAATATGAGAAAATAATTTATGCAGCCTTACGTACTCGGTTTTGTATTATCTTGATACGCGGTTCTGCATTTTGTTGATACGCGATTTTTTACTTTAAACGACGATATGTACTTTTCCTTAAGCACATCAAAAAGAATTTAATGAAAGACAATTATTTTTAATATAATGTAAAATATTTTATTAATTAAGTACGTTAAAATTATAATGTAGATTTACAATTCGATACGATACAAGGGTTCTGGTACTCGAATCCAAAAAAATATCGTTTGAAAACTATCGAGTAAAAAGTATCGGTATAGAATGACAAAAATATCGATATGGTATCATATCGTATCGAAATTCGTGTCCTCACTGATACCATCAACTTACGAGAAATAAAGAAGTCTGCAGTTCCCTAATAGTCTCGAAAAAACCAAAAACAATTTCTTACACAAATTTTTTTTATTTTTTTTTAAATTACTTTTTAATCAGAGTTCCTCACAGCAAGGCAATAGTCCTACGATTCCCTAACCAAATTTTCAATAGTTTTGTTAATTTAACCCAACAAAGCTAAAAAACAAAAATCGCTTGTTAACTTCACGCGCAAGTCTTTATTCAGAAAAAAACAGTTCTGATACGACCAACTTACAAGAAATAAAGAGTTCTACAGTTCCCTAATAGTCCCGAAAACAGTTCCGCGAAATCCTGAAAAAAACACAAAAAAAAAAATTTTTAAATACATTTTTTTTTGTAATTACTTTTTAATCTTAGTTTCTATAAAACTGCATACTCAAAATCTTTCTAAGGGCCGTTTTCTGAAGTAGTTCTAAAAATTTTTGTGCCCTTTAAAAACAAATTTTGTTCTCAAAAAATGTGTTCGAAGGGCAGANAGAGTTTCTATAAAACTGCATACTCAAAATCTTTCTAAGGGCCGTTTTCTGAAGTAGTTCTAAAAATTTTTCTGCCCTTTAAAAACAAATTTTGTTCTCAAAAAATGTGTTCGAAGGGCAGATAAATTCTAAAAGGTACTTGCTCGTAGTTTCTACCAGTTTGTTTAATTATTATGTGTTTTTTTAATATTGCTAAATGGTAGAACCTTTGATTTGTATTGTTTTGGTTAAAGTATGGACTATATTTATGTAAAAAAAATTACTAAAATTAANTTAAAGTATGGACTATATTTATGTAAAAAAAATTACTAAAATTAAACAAAGAAAAAATTGTGAAAACTTCTCAGTATGTGGGGTGGCTGTAATTTTTTTGGACTACTGTATTATAATGTAGGTATGTCAATGCCATCCTATAGGTAACGAGTTTTAAGCACAAGCCAATCAGGTGATCGCTTCTATTATAAAATGACGCGGCCACCTGGCGGCTAAATACTTAATAAAATCCTTGTAGAAATAAATATTATTATAAATATGGCAGCACCACTACACGAGTAACGAGTTAAGAGTTAGCCAATCAGGTGATCGCTTCTATTACACTAGTCGACAAATTTTGACGAAATCGTTTTAACCTAAGAAAAAAAATGTTTTTGAAGCTAATTTTGGGTCGCTGAACACGAAAACAATACACATTCTTTGTTTGCAAAAAGCGTTTTCGAGATTTTTTCGAAAAACGTGTAAAAATTCTAACTTTGCATTTTTCACACAATTTTTTCGTTTGTGTTGGGTAGAGTCTTCTCGAATTTGCGTCCAACAATAAGAAAAAAAACAATAAAATAAAGAAGTAATAAACAGAGAAAGAAAAAAAAATAAAAATAAAATAAAGAAATAATAAAAAATTTAAAATTTTTTTTTTGTTAAAAATAAACACCTAAAAATGTGTAATTTTCAAAAATGATTGAAAATTCCACCTTTTGTCGATTTTGCCCGCTAGTAAGAATAATAATTTTTAATTAAATCTGCACAAATTATATATTTTAGCAAAGGGCACATCAATACCTTTTGAACGGTAGACTGCTTGTGTCGATTAAGTGATTTGTTCAGAATATATTGACAAATAACTGCGAAAGGTACCAAAAAGCACGTTTTCCAAAAAAATCCCGAAAACGCTTCTTTCAAAAAAAGAATGGGTATTGTTTTCGAGTTCAGCGACCTAAAATAAGCTTCAAAAAAATTTTTTTTTCTTAGGTTAAAACGATTTCGTCAAAATTTGTCGACTAGTGTAATAGAAGCGATCACCTGATTGGCTAACTCTTAACTCGTTAGTCGTGTAGTGGTGCGACTATATTTATAATAATATTTATTCCTACAAGGGTTTTATTAAGTATTTAACCGCCAGGTGGCCGCGTCATTTTATAATAGAAGCGATCACCTGATTGGCTAACTCTTAACTCGTTAGTCGTGTAGTGGTGCTACTATATTTATAATAATATATATTCCTACAAGGGTTTTATTAAGTATTTAGCCGCCAGGTGGCCGCGTCATTTTATAATAGAAGCGATCACCTGATTGGCTTGTGCTTAAAACTCGTTACCTATAGGATGGCATTGCCATACCTACATTATAATACAGTAGTCTAAAAAAATTACAGCCACCCCATATACTGAGAAGTTTTCACAATTTTTTCTTTATTTAATTTTTGCTATTTTTTTTAATATAAATATCAAATCAAAGGTTCAACCATTGAGCAATATAAAAAAAAAGAGAGAAAGTCTAAGTTCGGGCGGAGCCGAACATTAAATACCCGGCGCAAGTATTAAATATAGGTTTTCCACCTTTCCGAAAACTACCTCTACATTGTAAGCCAGGGAGCTTTTACTCCTATTTTACACATTTTCGATAGAACTTTCAGTTAGACATAATGAGATAAACTTATATAGTCATATGTGGGCGGTATCACACCCATNTTACCCCTATTTTACACATTTTCGATAGAACTTTCAGTTAGACATAATGAGATAAACTTATATAGTCATATGTGGGCGGTATCACACCCATTTTCCAAAATTCCAAACAATGTTACTTATTTTCAAAGCATTGTTTTTAGTATCAATTTTGAGTAAATTAGCGTCCTTAAATTTCGAAATATTGAAGTTTCAAGCATTTCTGAAATTGACCGTTATATGAAAAGCGGCCGTAATTTTAGTCCGACTTCAATAATTTTCAACGTTATGCTTTTGTCTGGATAGCGCAATAACCATACCGAGTTTGGTACAAATTGGTACGACGGTTACCGAGATACATATATCTGATCATAAGTGGGCGGTGCCACGCCCATTTTCCAAAATTTCACCACAAATGCATTTCCTGGTAAAGAATTGTTGCAAGCATCAATTTTGAATAAATTAGCNTTTGTCCGATTTAAAAATTTTCGGCCATTTGGTATGGTGTATCAAGGCCAACAACTGCGCCAAGCTTGGAAGAAATTGGTGCAGCGGCTACCAAGATATACATATGTAACCANTTACTGATTTATCGAAGATTTCGTATTTCTCTAAATTACCCTTATATGGAATGTGGGCGTGGATTTTGTCCGATTTAAAAATTTTCGGCCATTTGGTATGGTGTATTAAGGCCAACAACTGCGCCAAGCTTGGAAGAAATTGGTGCAGCGGCTACCAAGATATACATATGTAACCAGAAGTGGGCGTGGCCACGTCCGTTTTCAAAAAATTTATAATATTCTTATTTTTCATCTAAAAATTATTGTAAATATCAATTTTGAGTGAATAATCTTCAGTAGTTACTAAAATATCGCAGTTTTCGTATTTCTTAAAATTACCGTTATATGGGAGGTAGGCGTGGTTATTATCCGATTTCGCCCATTTTCAATACCATCCGTCCCACGCCCAAAAGAAGTTCACGTACCAAGTTTCGTTAAGATATCTAAATTTTAACTCGAGTTATCGTGTACACAGACGGACGGACAGACGGACAGACAGTCACCGCTTAATCGATTTCTCTTTTCATTCTGATCATTTATGTATACATTTGTCTATATCTATCTCGATTCGTTTTGCCTGTTACAAACAACCGTTATGTGAACAAAGTTATAATACCCTTGTGCACAAGTGCGCTCGGGTATAAAAATTAGACAAACTGGTAGAAATTACGAGCCTTGTTTACCTTTTGGAATTTATCTGCCCTTCGAACACATTTTTTGTGAACAAAATTTGTTTTTGAAGGGCAGATAAGTTTTTAGAACCACTTGAGAAAACGGCCCTTAGAAAGATTTTGAGTATGCAGTTTTTTAGGAACTCCGATTAAAAAGTAATTCCAAAAAAAAAAACGTATGTAACATTTTTTTGTGTTTTTTTTCAGGATTTCGTGGAACTTTTTTCGGGAGTATTAGGGAACTGTAGAACTCTTTATTTCTTGTAAGTTGGTCGTATCAGAACTGTTTTTGCTGAAAAAAGGCTTGCTGCGTGAAGTTAGCAAGCGATTTTTTTTTAACTTTTACACTTTTTTGGCTTTAATTAACAGAGCTATTGAAAATTTGATTATGGAACTATAGAACTATTGCCTTGCTGTCAGGAACTCTGAATGAAAAGTAACTTTAACAAAAAACGCTTGCTAACTTTACACGAGCTACACAAGATTGAAAATAAGTTAATATGAACGACTGTAATAAATTTGATTCAAATAATCATTTGAAAATATATTTATATGTTGTAGCTGTAGCGGAGTGCGTAGAGATGTTTGCTACTATTTGTTAGCTTTCAAGAGAGCCCCAGATCGAATCCCGTTTGACCCAACATATAATTTTTAATTTTTGTTATGAGTTTTTTTTTTAATTACGCAGAAGTATTTGTGAAAAGCGGAAACGCAATGCCTGGCAATTCGGCCCATTTCATACAAAAAAAAAATAAGGAAATCATGCAGATGGTAGGGCCCTCTACATTCCCGAGAAGGCCATCTGTAATTGCTTTTAACTCCTTCTTTTTTCTACTGGGAGTATACACAAATAATTATGTTTGGAATACAGATAGAGACTGAATTGTAAACATGTTAACTAAAAGTATTACTTTATATACATATGTTTAAGTGAACCTAGACTAAGCTAAATATATAATATGTACTAATCTGATAATTCTTGATTTGATACTTAAGTTTTAAAATTTTATTTTTTGCTTTTCAGTTCATTTGTATTATATATTATTTAAACTTGGTTCATTGTTTTAGTAAAAAACTTTAAGTCAAGTAAAGGCACAGTAATTTTTCTTATTAAAGTATAATTGAATGTTTAGCGCAAATAATGCTTTGTATATAAGTATGTATATAAGAAGTTGGTCAAAAATTCAATTGATTAAAAAAATAAAACAAGAATCGAAATTTTACAAACTTACCTCTTTATTTTGTTGCCCAGTAAATTCTCTAATTGCTGTCAAAAAATCATAAGATTCGAATGAGTGGTTGCTGAAATATTGAAAAAAGTGTAAAAGCCAGCATACAAATTTGTTTGCGAATAACTCGTCAAAAAAATTCAATTAGCGCAAAATCGTTGATGTCAATATTGCACGCCATGTTAGCTTTTAAAATCGAAAAGTCAACTTTGGGTGGCCCACTTGAGAAAACTTGACCCATAGTTGACGACGTAGAAAGGACGCGTAAACTTATTTTCGCTGCCAACTATTTTTGCGGGTGGAAGAGTATGTAAAATCCTCAAGTAGTTTTCGGGGAATGATGTGAAATGACAGTCCTTGGCCAGGTATAAATTTGTGTTTATGCGTATTTCTTCGCCGTCAACTAGGTTTACGCGTCTTACTTCGCCGAAGTCGTTTTTCGTATTTATTTATTTTATGCGTCCTTTTTTGCCACCAAAACGCTATCACGGTTCGCCTTAACTTACTTTTAATTAAAGGTGCTCTCACTGTAAACTTTTTTCATATCTTTAGTATGGATCATTTTCTGTGTAATTTGCAAGAAACTCAAAATCTTTTGCCGAGCGGTTTTTGAGTAATTCGAACTCTTAGGTTAAAAAATTCTCTTTTTTGTTTTTCTTTTTTTTTGTTATAATTGCGCCAAAAATTAATAATAGCAATATATAATTAAAAAAATATATAAATATAAAACTATTTATGTATATGTACATTAGGGTGCTTTATTTTTGCGACTATTGTTTTTTTACACTTAAAAAAGAACTCCCTGAAAATTTGAACCCTTAATATTAACATTAAGTACTCGCTCAAGGCGCGCAAAGATTTGCCATATAAAATACACGTAAACTTTCATTGTTTTTCTTAAAATTTCTAATTTTGAAGGTATTTTCAAATCGGTCCAGCTCACGTAAATCTTAATATTTTTCTGAAATATTTTTGTGGAGATCTTAAAATATAATAGATTTTATAGTTCCAATTGAAATACAGTACCGATTTTTTTTTTTGTATGGGAAGTGACGCAGTCTAATGTACATCTATTGCTTTAATAAACACAATGTATTTTGTCGTTTAAAGTACAAAACCTCGTATAGTCGATGTGCAAAACCGCGTAACTGAATTTTTTTTTACCCCAAATTGGATTTGCTTACAGAAGCTCTTGGCTCAAGCCTTATCCATTCGTCCTGAAATATATTAGTCAGATGCGAAATATGAGTGTTTTTACTCTCTACAAAATAATTTATGCAACCTCACATACGCGGTTTTGCATTATGTTGATACGCGGTTCTGTACTTTAGAACACGATTTATATTAATGATTGGAAGCTTGTAGGATATAGCTTGAACTTTGAGACGTGAACTCTGAAACGTGTTAGCCGTCTTTTTAAGGTCGTTGTATTTGACAAGTTGATCCCAATCCATAGTGATTCAAAACTGGAATTTAGTGTCCTCAATTCACTGGAGCCATCATTTTCCACTCAAATTGATTTATTCATTTTTTAATTAAAGCTAATAAAATTTGCAAGAGAGTAGTTGAGCCCGATTTTTTAATTTTTATTTGTTTGTATTAAATTTTCTAGTGCAAAGTGCAGACAAATTAGCAATTTTGAAGAAAACATAATCTCCTGTTCCAGTTAATAAATTTTACATAATGAAAACGAGTTGAAAACAGTTGTAGGGTGCCCTCGAAATGAAAAAAATTAAAAAAATTAAAATTTGGAATGTTTTATAAAAAATGTTCACCAAAATAAAACAAAACTGTTGAGTTTCTAGAAAAATGTTGAGTATGCAGTTATATATATCACTAAATTTTAGTACAATAAATTGCAATTTGCAAGTGGCTAAAAGGTCGCTCGCGCTGATTTTAAATAATATTTTCGCTAAATTTCGAGCACATCTGCATGCTAAATGGGAAATAAATGCGTTTGTTACAGATATTAAAAAAAAAAAACAAGTAAGAATGTCTAAGTTCGGGCGGAGCCGAACATTAAATACCCGGCGCAAGTATTAAATATATGTTTTCCACCTTTCCGAAAGCTACCGCTACATGATAAGCCGGGGTGTATACATT
>NW_016177970.1:0-8147 GCF_001687245.7 Rhagoletis zephyria | reverse complement strand
AGTACATATGTACGTCCATACATTATCCTCCAACCATAACCATGCAGTTTAAACATTTTCCGAAACTAAGATGTCACCAAGGAAAAAATGATATACAAAATAAAAACAACGCAAATTAAATTTTTGTAAATAATTATTTTTCGTTCGCTTTTTATTAAGCATTTTTAAATAAAAACAATAATTCTTAAAAAATAAGGAAGTTAAAGGTAAAGTCTGAAATAAAATTCACAATTCAAACTTCTTTTAACTATGCTTTGCTTAAGTTAAAATCATATTTAAGGTATAGAAAAAGAAGTTGTTCGTAAAAATATAGTTTAAGGCAGAGCGCATAGTCAGGAAGATTAAAGCTAAAGCTTTCATCGAATGAGAGCTTCAAGCGTGCTTTCGACAATAAGCTCAATGTTAGAGCTAAAGCTAAATGAAAGCTTCCAGCTCGCTTTCGGCATTTAGGTAAAGCTTTCATCGAACGAAAGCTTCAAGCGTGCTTTTGATAATAATGGAAAATCAATTTTCTTATGCGTTCTGCCTTCTTGATACTTTCAAATTCAACAGACAAAAATTATTTATTTAAAAATAAATGTTTTCCTCATCTTTGTTCTAAATCATTTTATATGCTTTGCAAATTACTAAATATAAAATTTCCACTTTCGCTTAAACAAGTAGTTGGCATTATATGTATATATTTTTGATAACACATAAATTATTAAATAATGTAATAAACTTAAAACTTAATGTGGCTACATGCATGTTTTTACAATTTCTGAAAGGATAAGATATACCAAATAAATGAAAACCAAACGAAAACTCTTAGTTCGAGTATTATAATTAATTACATATATTTTCAAACAAATAAACTAAATTTATCGGCATAAGTAGGAAATTCTTGTATGGGCTTATGAAATAATTAATGGAACTTGCAAAACGCCTTATCTGTATGCATGGATTTATATATAACACTTCCTTGCATTTAATTTACTTTCAGCAGAAAACAAAATAGCATATTTTAAGTTGTGATTCGTATGCAAGTTTTTTTTGTCTAAAAGAAAATTATGAAAAATGGTAAATATTTAATTATGAAGAAACAGCTTATGCAAATGAGAAGACGGACTTGGTACTATGATCGAGGAAAAATAGGAGAGTTTCGAAAAGTTTTTTAGAGTTCCAATAACGGTTTATGCGTGGTGTAAGGTTGACTGCAGAAAACAATGCAATAGGAAGTGCACAAAGATATTGGTAGAGTTTGCCCATCTAAAAAGGTTAGACTTGTAAAAGCCAGGTAGGAGTTGGGCAAACGTATGAGGACTGCAGAGTTGCAGAGACAACGTGAAGATCAATATTTTCAACTTTTCTACGCAATTCGCTGTCAAACTGAGACAAATTTTATTTCTATGTGTGAACAGACAGAAAGACCTTCCTGTCACATTTCGGAAATCAGTTTCAGAAATAAATGTTGCAAGAGCGCAAAATCGATTTCTGAAATATATTTCAACTTGCTTGTGCTCACTAGCAATGTGCAATTCGTCTTTCGGAAATAAATCACCTCTTTCGAAAGACACTTTACATGTGAGGTGTGGACTGCTCATGCAACTGCTTTCTGAAATTTCTAACTTTTACAACTTTTTCGAAATATATTGCATTGCCACATCTGGCACGCTCTTAAGATATTATAAATTTTTTCAATAAGACAAAAAAGTGGAACAGGGGTGCAACTATCACAAGAAAAAAGTGAAGCACATAATTTGCAAGTGTCTAGCTTTCAGCAGCATTCGTGAGGGCTATTGGGCGAAGTCTAGCAACCTGAAATCAGCAAGCGACAAAAGGCCAAAGCCTTAAGTTTGTGAGCAACGGTTTATTGATCGTACTTATATGTATTTGGCAACACCATGGATTTTCTTTTCATGTACAATGTGAGGCCTTTAATGGCTAGCCAGCATACGNTGTTGCACATTAATAAGTGTTTTTTTTCGATTCTGGGACTATCACCAAACCTAATATAACCTAAGTTTTTTCGAGAAAAAATTACTAACCATAAGAAGGATAAGAAAAGTAAGACGTTTCCACGACAGACGCGCTAGATTTATATCTGAAAAAAAAAAACAAATAGATCCCAAAGCTGTTTTTGAAACTCTTACGATGTTAGAACAACAACAGAAAAAGTAATACAAAGACTGAGATGAAGAGGATATCACTAGGATAATGAAAAAGAGATTTCAAGATATCAACTTCAAGGAAAGTAATCTTGTGCTTGGTAAAACGAAAGCAAACGAAAATTCATTGCGATTCGCAGTAACTTTTACATTTCGAATGATTATTTTTTAATATAAAAATTATACGTTCCTACCAAATTTGTTTTTAGTACAATATTAAATTTTTAAAGTACTTTTTCTACGAAATATTAATTGTCTGCGATAAAATTTTTTGAATGACCTGAAAGCCTTTCTCCACTTTAATTTACCATTTTGGTTTAAGCTTCATATTAACTTTCAGAAAGTAGTATTTTTCATAGAAAAAAATTAAAAATTTTAATAAATTTTGGTTTTTTTTTATAGTAAACAAAAATTGTTTTGCTCACTTGTTAGAATTGAAAATTAATAGAAAACAGTCTATTTTATAGTTTTTGGCTATTTTCGTTTCATTTATTACTTTTTTATGAAATTGCACCTCGTTATTTGACAAAATCCGTATGAGTCAAAACTTTGTATAAAAATTGGCAAAATTCGACAAATTCTCATCAACATGTTGAGATTTTTAAATAGATTTCTTAGAAACATTCTGAGTACGCGGTTTTGTAGCCCATTCAATTTTAGTATAACCAAGTACAAATTAAGCACATATCTAGGATTTACCGTTGGTTTTTGGATTTTTTTTGTAGGAGGTATCTCCCATACAAAAGATTTGTCATGCTTTGGCATACTTTGTATGGAAGAAAATGCGCGAACAAAAAATGGTTAAAAATCAACGATAGCTACTTTAAACTCCCACTTTGTTATAAAGAAATTTAATGCGCAACAAAACTGAATCAAAAAAGTCAATCGGATTAAAAAGTTTCAAGTTTTGATGAACATTTGCTAAAATTCATAGCATTTTTTTTATAAATGTTCTACAAAGTTTGAAATTTTGATTTACTTGTTTTTTTTTTTTTAAATAATAGGCTATATCTTCATAAAAAATAATAAAAATTTTTTGAACAACGAAAATTAGCCAAAACACTTGCAAAAATGTCTCTTCCTTATTTACGTTCTCGCCACCGTACACATGTACATATGTACTTACATATTTTGTATATGTATGTTTCTAAATGCATGCTCTTTCAAGACTATATTCTTTTATTTAGCATAAATAATTTTTTTTGCAACATGTAATTAAATTTTGCATAAAATTAATAGCTTATTCAATTAAATTAATATTCAAGCTCTAATAAACACTTAAATAATATTCTATGTTTTAAATAAAATTCTATTAAATAATAATTCAGTATTTACATTTGGGTGGTTTTCGTATTTGCTCTGATTCGTTGGCATTTTGTTTTTCATTACTAATAATAATGTTTTTGTAATAAATGCATTTATACAGTTTTTTTTTATATTTACTTCAATTATATATAGTATTTTATTATTACTTTATAAAGTAATTGAGGGGTTTTTTTTCGGTTTTAACGAATAATTACAAACGCTACATACAATCACTTTAAACACTACAAATAAACATAAATAATATTTTACAAATGCTTTTAATTGCATTCTACTTTTTAACCTCCTCCATTTTTTTTTTATTAGAAATTTTACATGTGTTTCTGTGCATTCGTGTATAGTAGTATATGTAGTTATGTATTATTATTATTATTATTGTAATGCAATATGGCGTTGGCGTTTTTGGCAGTGGCAATATTTCTTAACCCCCTCTCCCCTGTTGGGCAGATGAAAGAAACAAAAGCGTTTTTTCTTTACTGCTTTTTACTACCTTTTGTCTGTTTTGTTCGTACGCATTTCATTAACATTTTTTCATTCGTTTTATGTTTTTCATAATTTATAGTACATTTAAAATATTGTATATCGCTTTGTTAGTGTGAAATATACTTATCTTCTTTTAAATATTATTATAAATCAGTCTATTTGAGTAGAGAATTGAAAAAACGAATTAGGAAAATGTGAAATGAATATGCGTTTACAAAAAAAAAAAAAATGTTTATAGAAAAATCTCTGGCGCGCGCATTTGATGTGCTTTTCGTATCTCTTTTTTCCTATTTTTAACACACTATTCACTATTATAGCATTATTTTGCTTTACATATTTTCACAATATTTATTCATAGAAAAAGGTGTAGCAAGTTTATGTCTCTGTTTATAAGCTATTGACTATTTCTTTTTGAATTCGTTTAGTGATATTTTATAGAAATTGTGCTTTGTTGTTGTCTGCTAAATAAATTTTTTTTTGTATTAAAGTGTTTTTTTTTTGTTTTAATTTTTTTGCTTTCATTGAAAATGGACTAGAATTATGAAGTTTAGCTTGCTTATAAGTATGAAGTTTATTACTTTAATACAAACTCTTTTTATTGCTATAATCATTCCTTTTATTTTTTAAATATATTTTTTACAACTATAAAATTGAAGAAAGTAATATGGCGACTTGTTTGTTGCAACTTTTCACTGCATGCTCAAACTTTTCAATAGCTTTAAAGCTCAAAAAATGCAACACTGTAAATGAGCGCAACACCTGCTGCACATACAAAAGCGCGTTTGTCGTATACTAATCCTCTCATGCTCACCCATTATAAATGCTCTTTTCATCCTTAACTTTATTCTTTCACGCTCTATGTCTACCTCCCTACCGTTATGCTACAATCTTTACACAGTTGCGCTCATTTACAGCTGCGAGAAACTGCTCGTGGACACCCAGTGCGCTGTATCTGGTCGTACCATTAACTATATAGGACCGTAGTCGCTCAGCGCCTGCCCGGGGTGTTGCGCGCCCGGCCCACCGGGCAACGTAACGACCACGGACACCGCGCGTGAATCGATCACCGAACCGGGTGCCGTACTTGGGCCATTCCCACCACCGCCATTGCCTCCACCTGGTCCCATTGGACCGCCAACACCACCGCCGCCATTGCCATTGCCATAAACGCCAGGCATACTCATATTACCAGGCGTTCCGACGCCGATGCCACCGCCACCGCCACCGTGCAACATACTGCCAGGAGGAGCCCCAACACCAACACCAACACCGCCGCCAACCGTACTATTGCTCATACCCGCTGTGCTCATCAGAGTACCGTGTCCGCCCAGCATGCTGCCACCGCCAATTGTACTGCCGCCGCCGCCGCCACCACCAACGCCACCGCCCATGGTTGAAGCTCCGCCTGACTCTCCATGTCATACGTGGCTCGCTGCCGGTTGCTTAAGAACATGATGGTGCAAATGGTGGTGACTGGTGGAAGCCACCGATGCGCCGCCCGCCTGTGTATATGGTGTGGCGAGCAGCGAACCAGCCGCGGAGCCGACGGGCATACCCATGCCAGAGCCCGCATACGGATGCGGTATGGGCGGTCGCGGTTTAATGAGCGCCTGATTGGCGCCGGTGCGATCAGGTGCGCCGAATAGTCGACGCCAAAAGCGACGCCAACTTTCCAACGTCTTACCAGACCAGATCCAAACGCCCGATGTAATGCCAACAGCCAATGCCATAAAGTACTTGAGCATAAGCACTGAGTATAGTGGTTTCTTGNCTTTCCAACGTCTTACCAGACCAGATCCAAACGCCCGATGTAATGCCAACTGCCAATGCCATAAAGTACTTGAGCATAAGCACTGAGTATAGTGGTTTCTTTCCAGGTCCTTTCACCTGGGCACACGGGCATGCGAGCGCTTTGATCCAGTCTTCGAAGTAGGCGGCTTCATACAGGTAGCATCCGATTACGATGGTTGCGGGGACGGTGTAGAGGACGGAAAAGATACCAATACGTATCATAAGCTTTTCCAATTTGTCCGCCTTAACGCCGGCGCCGACGCCGCCTTGTTGCTTGATTACAGAGCGTATGCGGAAAAGTGAAACGAAGCCTGCCATCAGAAAGGTGGTGCCGATGACGAGGTATACAAAGAGCGGTGCCAGCACGAATGTCTTTAGATGATCCGGATTGAGATTGCCAACATAGCAGATGCCGAGTATGGGATCACCATCAACAGCTGAAAGCAGCAACACGGCCACCGATTGTACAGTGGGTATGAGCCAGGCGGCCAAATGAAAATATTGCGAGTGCTTGGTGATGGCTTCATTGCCCCACTTGAGGCCCGCGGCCAGAAACCAGGTAAAGCTGAGTACAACCCACCAAATCGATGAAGCCATGCCGAAAAAATACGTGAGTAGGAAAACCATCGTACATGAGTGTGGTCCGGTCGAACTCTCCCGCAGGTAACGTCCGTCGCAAGCGATTTCTTCATTCTGCAGAAAATTTTTCGATAGATAACCGACAGCGACCATAAAGTAGCAGGCGGAGAGAAAGACTATCGGTCGCTCGGGGTACTTAAACCTTTCGGTGTCGATGATGAACGTGGTTAGCGTCATGAGGGTGCTGCAGAAGCACAGACCCGACCACAGGGCTATCCATATGCCGGCGAAGTCCTTTTCGTCGTTTGTGAAGAACGGGCCCTTGCAGGGAATCGCGCAATTTGGAACGCCGGCGATTCTTTGTACAGTTGAATTCATGTACCATGGGTAGTGCATGTGTGGTGGCTGCATCAGCGCTTCCTTCCCCAGGAGCAGGAGTGGTTTGAGACACGAGCACGTGCAATCCTTTGCGTTTGTTCTTTCTCCTAGGGAATTTTGGCAGTTTTTTGAATTTTTGCCACCTTTGCATTTCTGTGAACCCGAACCACCAGAACCAGACTGCTTGCGTTTACCACCGCCGCCACTACCACCACTGCCGCCAGAGCCGCCCGAACCGCTGCCTGACGAACCGCCCGCACCACCACTGCCCGACTCCGTATACGAAGGCTGTTCCATGCAGAGATTCTCAGGATCGCCATGCAGCGGCAAATGTTCACAGGCCATGCGTTCTGGCCATTGGAAACTATATTGCTGCATAATGGGCGCACAACCAGCACGTGCACGCTCACAAACCGAACGACAGACGGGCAATGGTTTGTGGTAGTCTTCCAAGCAGATGGGTGTGTACATGGAACAGAGGAAAAATTTCAAATCGGGCGAGCACTTGATCTCCACAAGCGGCCAAAACTGATGCACTTCCAGACCAGCTTCGTCCTGCGTCTCGTGATTCATTTCGTTCGGAAAGGACGTCATATTATAGCCAATACCACGACACATTGGTATAGTGATCTCTTCGCAGCGAGAATTCGGATCCTTTGGTATGGCGGGCAGACCATAGCCCGGCGCGGGACTCACATCCAACGCATGGGGACCCATGCCAATGCCGCCACCGCTGTCCGCCAAATGCTGCATACCGTCCGCATGGCAGTTGTGTCTGTGTAGCAGGAGCACGACGCTGAGGACGAGGACTGAATTGCATAACGCTTGCGGATGCCGTCGCGTCGCAGTGTGTCTGTGCGCCATTGTGCGAGACATGACTTCTGTGTATTTGTGTGTTTAATGTAATTTGAATATGTGGTTTGCTAATGCTTCTCGGACAAGTAAGTCGCGCTAAGCTGTATGTGAAAGTCCACAGCTGTTACGCTGAAAGCGTAGATAGACTTCGAGTTATTGCGCTACGGAAAGCTTCAGCTACTTTCGAAAGGCTACAGCTGACTAAAGTTGAGAGTTTAGTTGAGTGGTGAATATATTGAGCTGAAGAAACGCTCCAGGCGCGCTATATTACCGCTTAAACCGCAGGCGCAGCACGTTGTCACATCAGCGGCTTGCAACAAACAAAGGATAACTGCAATGAGAAGAAGGGAAATAGAAAAGTGAAATTAATAAATTTGCCACAGACAGGAAGAGCAGGGGTAAGTGCTTAAAAGTGGTAGGTACATATTTGTTATTATTGTTTTCTTAGTAACCGCAAACGATTAGTCTAAGTTTTGCGCGGCTAGTGCGAATTCTCCCCAGGGGATGTCCACAAACAATTGATCCTAAATCAACAAAAACCTATTAAATATCGACGCGCAAAAACACAAGCGCACTTCCGAAGATAGCACG
>NW_016177968.1:7616-8151 GCF_001687245.7 Rhagoletis zephyria | reverse complement strand
TAACCTGTGGTTGTTGTGTTAGACTACTTTAAATAAATAAATAAATAAAATAAATAAATAATAACTTAAAAAAATTTTTTGTTAAGAAGTGTATCTTAAAATATCTGCCTTGACATTTATGTTAAAAGTGTAAAATATGTAAATGTACCTACATAAACTTTCTCGTGAATACCATCAAAGCATTGCTCTTGAAGGGAATCTATGTATGCATGCATGCATATGAACAAATTAAAAAGTCGATACAATTTACAGTCGACAAGTACAGTTTTTGTATAGATTATATCAAATAAAACACCTCTTTGAGGTAAAATTTTCGAGTGACGAAAGCTGAACTAGAAACACAAAATTTATGATATCAATTTCGTGACGAAAATTATACGCATTTTTTAACTGCCTTTGAAATGTAGGCAAAATCTTTTTTATTCATACGAATCGTTGCAAGTTTTGTTTTTTATTTTGTGTTTCTAGCAGTAGACGCAATTTTGCAACGTTCCGAATAAATAAAAAAAAGATTTTCCGTACGTTTCAAAGGCAG
>NW_016177968.1:1615-7606 GCF_001687245.7 Rhagoletis zephyria | reverse complement strand
TTTCAAAGGCAGTTAAAAAATGCGTATAATTTTCGTCACGAAATTGATATCATAAATTTTGTGTTTCTAGTTCAGCTTTCGTCACTCGAAAATTTTACCTCAAAGAGGTGTTTTATTTGATATCAATTATTTTGGGGTAGCAAATTTAAAATCGACCAATATACAAACAATAATCTAAATGTTTTATTTTTCTAAATTGCTAAAAATGTTATCTAAATCTAAATTATATATTCAAAGCGATGTGTCCATTGAAACATATAATTTTTCGTATACGGAATAAAGCAAAAAAGAGTGATCATATCCTCTGTATACGAAAAAATTAAAATTAAAAAAAAAAGATATATGATAAAAACTTATCAACTTGGTACCAACTTTGGATACAATAAACAACTGTATTCGTCCGATTGTCTCGTAGTTTATTTTTGTTAAGATTTCTACCGGGTGTGTGGCGAACACATGTGCTCTTTTTAAGAAGTTTTACTTTTATCACGTGTACGTGCTATTAAACTAATGCTTTTTTCTCAAGTAGTTTTGCTCAGTGCACGGTTAAAAGTTTCGGTTTTAATTTTAAACTTTTTGGACTACATACATAAATGACCAAACTAAATTCAGTCTCAAATACAAACCTTCCAAGACTAAAGAGAGCACCTATGTTGGGTCTAGAATTTAAACAGTTCGGTTTAAATTTTAAACCCAAACATTTTTATAATTAAGAATAAAAAAATATCTTAAATTTCATGCTCCGTCTGATGGGGATTGAACCCGCACAGCCTTGGAAGCAGGCAATTGTATCAAGCATCTTTGCACACTCAGTTACAGCCACGCATGTAAATGTGCTTTCATATGTTGAGTTTGAATCAACACCACATTTCGCTGTGTGCAAACATTTTCTATTTCGGTTTAAATTTTAAACCAAATTTTCTATATATGAAAGCTAGAAACTAGAATTAAAACATTTTAGTTTGAGTTTTAAACCACGAACTTTTTCGACTAAAATTTAAACCAGAACATATTAAAAATTGCTTAAAACTATTGACTGGATTAAAAAGTAGACTATAAAAAATTAAAAAAGGCAGTAGTCCCAGCGGTAACAGGTAATAAGATCAACGGAAATAAGGTCAATTGACTTTATTTCCCACCCTGGTGCGAAATAAAGTCAATTGACATTATTACCTTTTTAAAAACGAAATAAAATCCATTGACATTATTTCTCTTTCAAACATTAAATTTGTTTAGCTTCGCGGCGGCCCGCGTTAGCGCGTCACACCGCGCGCGCCGCGCCCCGCGTACCCCACGCAACCGGCGCGCACACCACGTCACGCTACGGCGCGGCCCGCCGGCCCCCTTCCCCGTCTCCCGCCGTGCTGTAACGCAGGTAGATTTATTTTTTGTATACGTTGAAATAAAATTTTTGAAGTGAAACTTCTTAGGCGGCGGTATTGAAAAAATGGAGAGTGAAATTTTTAAAAGTGAAAACGTTACATGAGTGAGAAGGAAGATATAGGTAGTATAGGGAAGGGGAAAAAAGAAATAAAGCGACGCACGACGGGTACGAGTACCTACATATGTATATATATACGTTTGAATGCACGTNAAAAATGGAGAGTGAAATTTTTAAAACTGAAAACGTTACATGAGTGAGAAGGAAGATATAGGTAGTATAGGGAAGGGGAAAAAAGAAATAAAGCGACGCACGACGGGTACGAGTACCTACATATGTATATATATACGTTTGAATGCACGTACGTATGTATACATATATATATGTATACATATATATGTATGTATGAACGAACTCATTGCGCATTTCAGCTCTGCCGCTACCAAGTAATATATGTACAAATGATGCAAGCGCATATATGTAATACTTCTATATTGGCAGTAAGCTAACTTCTCAATGTGTAAGCATTCCGAAATCAAAGCGAGACAGTCTAGTACCGTTTTTGTCAATGGCTTTTGTACTTGTGTGCTGTTTTTGTATATGTGTTGTGTACATGTTTATTTATAAACGTATGTGTTCCTTTTCTTTCGTACGTGTTTATTGATATATCTGTTCTGTAGTGTTTTCGGACGGTACTAGCTCTTACTGCCAATATAGGAGTATTATATATATGTGCAAGCATGCTTCACGTAACTACAACCATTTGTACATATGTACATATGTTTGTATGGATATATTTATGATTAAGCAAACGGGCTTCGTTGATGTACTGATGGGCATATGTATGTATATGTAAGTATCCTTACCCTGCAAAAAATGGGACTAATCCGGGATGACTCCGGGAGCAATCGCAAAGGAGCATGCGACTAATACCACTTTTGATCTCTTTATATGGAATGAACTGATCGCTTTTGTTCGAGCATGTCCTATGAAGAGACTAATTGTTCACCCTTATACCCGAACGGGTATGAAAACCGACTAGTCACTTTTAAAAAATAAAAATAAAAATTTGCACCAGCTGAGATTCGAACCGGGGTGCTCAGTTTTGTTAGGCGAATACTCTCTCTGTGTGCCAACGCCGCACATTAAATTTCATTGACTAAGTGCGTACATATCATTGAATCGTTAATAATACCCGTTAGAGATGAGTTGGGCACTAATTGATCTCCAATTATACCCTTAAGGGATGAGTCGAGACTAACTGACCTCCATTAGTACCCGTATGAGCCTAGTTGCGACTAATTAATGCCCAATTGTACCCGATTGAGAGTAATCTCGGAATACTCGCTTTAGTCTTAAATTAGTCTNTAAACGTATGTGTTCCTTTTCTTTCGTACGTGTTTATTGATATATCTGTTCTGTAGTGTTTTCGGACGGTACTAGCTCTTACTGCCAATATAGGAGTATTATATATATGTGCAAGCATGCTTCACGTAACTACAACCATTTGTACATATGTACATATGTTTGTATGGATATATTTATGATTAAGCAAACGGGCTTCGTTGATGTACTGATGGGCATATGTATGTATATGTAAGTATGCTTACCCTGCAAAAAATGGGACTAATCCGGGATGACTCCGGGAGCAATCGCAAAGGAGCATGCGACTAATACTACTTTTGATCTCTTTATTTGGAATGAACTGATCGCTTTTGTTCGAGCATGTCCTATGAAGAGACTAATTGTTCACCCTTATACCCGAACGGGTATGAAAACCGACTAGTCACTTTTAAAAAATAAAAATAAAAATTTGCACCAGCTGAGATTCGAACCGGGGTGCTCAGTTTTGTTAGGCGAATACTCTCTCTGTGTGCCAACGCCGCACATTAAATTTCATTGACTAAGTGCGTACATATCATTGAATCGTTAATAATACCCGTTAGAGATGAGTTGGGCACTAATTGATCTCCAATTATACCCTTAAGGGATGAGTCGAGACTAACTGACCTCCATTAGTACCCGTATGAGCCTAGTTGCGACTAATTAATGCCCAATTGTACCCGATTGAGAGTAATCTCGGAATACTCGCTTTAGTCTTAAATTAGTCTTAAATTCTATAGTTCCGAACCAGTTCTAAAATCGACAGACGAAGGAAAAAAGTATCATGATTTTTCAATCTTTTTGGTTCTCCCGTGTGTGCGATTTTAAGTTATTTTGAAAGAAATGTGTTTTCAATTTGAAATTAAATGTGTTTGAATGATTGTAATAAATGTACGTTTACTTACCTTTAGCTGTAGTTGAGTCTGCAGAGGTGCTCGCTTTTAAATTCCAGACGGTCCCAAGATGTTGATATGTTAACACAAGTTTTGGTTTTGTATTACCAAGCTATGAAAAAGCATCTGCGAAATGCACTATAGAAGCGTATTTGAACGAAAAAGCCGCCGAACACATATCTATGTTAAGTAAACAAGCCCCCTGCTGCATCACTTTTTCGATAGTTCCGAACTAGTTCTAAATTCGACAAATAAGATCTAGTTCGTTCTGCATCTCTTTTTCTATAGTTCCGGACTAGTTCTAAATTCGTCACTTTAGATATAGATTTCTAGTGAAAAAACTGATAAAAAATTTGTTTTTTAAAAGTACCACTTTTCGCCGATTTTGGGCGGGTGGGGATCTAGTTCCTATCAGACTAGTTCCTTTTTGGCGATAAAGACCTAGTACGGAACTAGAAACTTGATTCACTATTCCGCGGTTTCCCTACAGGGTTTGTTCATGTTTGTCATTGTGTGTGTAATTTTCTAGAATAGTTTTGTGCTCTCGTTATCTCCTTGCATTAACTCGTCCTTCGTTGGTATACTCTGATGAACATATGTGAGGATGATAGCAAGGCCAACTTATATAAGGTAGTGTTACAGGAGCAGTTGAAACTTTCGCCCGATGTTTCTTAAAGAAAGCCATAAACGTAGCGACCGTTGGTTCAACTTGGTGTTATTTTGCTCTAGATTGCACCTTTTGTGGGCCTGTTGAATGAATTTATGTCTTGGTTGTATGAAAGATCAAAAAATTTGGATTTTCTGGCAACTTGTACAACTTATCGCTACATTAATGGCTATGTTGTACAAACTCATTTAATTTGCTTTTATTTTGAACACTAAATAACCGAAAATGGATAAGTCAGCCGAAATATGTACGTGCTTTCGTTGAATTTTATAAATGTAAGCCGAAACTATGAAATTGTAAAAATGAGATTTTACAATGAGACTGCTCGCAAAATTGCAATGTTTGTGGGCAAAACGTCCAACTTGATTGCAGATTGATTTGAACCAACGTTTTCGGCTTGCATTATGTCAAAAGGATGTGTTTGTTGTAATTCATTCTGTCATTTACTACCACTATGCGTAGGCCAATTTATGAAATCATTTCATGCGTTTGAGTAGAAACTGAATGAATGAACACCATTTCATGATTTCAATTAACGTGAAATAGAATTTATGCACTTAGTTTTTACTCAGATCAATGAAATAATTTCGTGCATTGGACTACGCATACATGTGATACTTATGCTTTTAATTAATAAGGTAATTTTATGTTTTTATATTCTTGCTACCACATGAATATATTAATTCGTGATAAGAATATATGAATTCGCCTTAGAAGATAGAAAGCGAGTAAGAATAAATGCCGAGCAAAGGAATTTGTCTTCTTTCAACTTAAATAAATGCATTTTGCAAACAAAATTGCGTTCGTTACTTATTGCCTTGGTAATGGCGAATTCGTAAGGATCTATTGATTGCATTATAAACATTTTCATTTATTTGTTAAACATGCAATTACTTCCATTACAACCCGGTCCTATGGATGCTAGAAGCGCGAATTCATATGAGGTGGTGTTACCGGAAAATTAATAAATAAATTATATGTATATCAGAAAATTAATAAGATGAAACGAAATTATTGTTTGATTTCTAACCAAACCTATGTATGTAACTCAATCGCCTAATGGTTTGCCGAACCGTAAACATATGTTTACACATCCAATTTCGTGAGTAAGTACCTGGTACTCACACCTTTTTTAAGAGGTTTCACTTCTATCATGTGTACGGTGTTACACACGCATTTTTTATATATTTTATACATCGAGGGCTTATATTCAATATTTAATACCCTCTATCTGCACACTTTTCACTTGAGATTCTGATATAAAAATCCACCTAAGCTTTAACTGTCATCAGTGACATTAATTTTACCTTATATAACGACAGGTCCAGATGGTTTCTAAAATCACAAATTAATTTTTGTGAAAATTGCAGATAGAGGGTATTAATGAATTCAAGCCCTCGATATTTCACATTTTTATATTTGTAAGTTATTGGAAGCAGGGATGCCAACTTGGCTCAAACCGTGCCATTTGTCCCTATTTTACTTCAAATGGCACTTAATTTGTCAATTTGGCACAAAGTGCCAAAATGTCACTTTTGTAAAAACAATAACATTTCAATACATTTTTGTGAAATCCTTTGCGTGCACTTCTTTTTCTCAACTAAAATTTTCTAATTTATAAAGGCTATTCAACTGGTTTATCTTATTTTATCATTGCACTTTTGTTT
>NW_016177968.1:0-614 GCF_001687245.7 Rhagoletis zephyria | reverse complement strand
ACCAGGTACCTACTCACGAAATTGGATGTGTAAACATATGTTTACGGTTCGGCAAACCATTAGGCGATTGAGTTACATACATAGGTTTCATTTCATCTTATTAATTTTCTGATATACATATAATTTATTTATTCATTTTCCGGTAACACCACCTTATATGAATTGGCGTTTCTAGCATCCACAGGACCGGGTTGTAATGGATGTAATTGTATGTTTAACAAAAAAATAAAAATGTTTATAATGCAATCAATAGATCCTTACGAATTCGCCATTAACAAAACACTAAGTAACGTACGCACTTTTGTTTGCAAAAAGCATTTATTTAAGTTGAAAGAAGACAAATTCCATTGTTCGGCATTTATTCTTACTCGCTTACTATCTTCCAAGGCGAATTCATATATTCTTATCACGAATTCATATATTCATGTGGTAGCAAGAGTATAAAAACATAAAATTACCTTATAAATTAAAAGCATAAGTATCACATCTATGCGTAGTCCAATTCACGAAATCATTTAATCGATCTGAGTAAAAACTAAGTGCATAAACTCTATTTCGTGTTAACTGAAATCATGAAATGGCGTTCATTCATTCAGTTTCTACTCAAACGCATG
>NW_016177967.1:0-8148 GCF_001687245.7 Rhagoletis zephyria | reverse complement strand
CTTCAGGGAATTGCCGTAAACACAAAGCGCATATTAAATAGCAAAAATTAGCCAAGAGGCGAAGGTAGACTAATAGGTAATTATGCGAGTTAAATGCTCAAATATTTGTTGCGTTAAAAGCTAAATAAGTTGAGGTAAATAATGAAATTTGTTTCCACAAAACTGTGCCATATATGTAGGATTAACGGGGCGAATTGAAGAATAATGGTTGATAACAATTAAAAAATTTCGCATTAAACATTTGAAATTTAAAATATGTAAAAAAATGGAAGGGTCTGTTGGAAAGACCATCGTTATTGAGATAATTATCATGGTCGTCCTCTCAACTTTCGAAAAACATAAAACGCCAAAAGGTTAACTATTTCAGAAAATGTTTAGGTATTTTCTATTTTTTGCGATCCAGAGTGGACGAGCTCTAACAAATTCACTCTTAACTAAAAAGGTTAAAACGACAGAATAACACAAAAACTAGCTCATTCTGTTGACAACTAATCGAGCAAAAAAAATCGAACTTTGTTTTCTTTCTAATTTCACTAATATTATAAATGATAAATTTAGTGAGTGTGTGACTATGTTTGTTGCTTTTTCAAGCTAAAATGGCAGAACAGATTCCAATGAATTTAGGCACACATATAGGCTATAACTTGGATTAATATATGAACATCAGCTTCCAAATACCTTTCTATAGATGTATAACTCTTTATAACTTAGTGGTATATTTAGTTTAGCCTTGAAAGGGATGTAAAGAAAAGAGATAGGGATGGCATTAGCAGTAATAAGTGTACACCCACTGGATTACCGATTCACTAGGTTTCTCACCTGAAGCAGATAACGATCAATACGAGACGCACCAGAGAGAAACTATTGAATTCAACAGACCTTCCAGAATCCCAGTGATGCTGTTCATCAACGTTCATGAACGTCGCTGGAACACATCAGCCTAGTGAAATCACCAGCTACCTTAAGGCTAATTTTTAATGCTTTCAATACTTTGCTAAGTATAATCGTTTGCACAAAAAAAAATGTTTCCCATGGTGATGGAAAATATAGCTTCCGAATTTGAGAAACCGAAATTTTGCTAAATTTGCACTAATTCTCAAATACAAACCAATCTAAATGAACGGGTGGTTGTATATCGGAAATCATCAACCCAAATAAATACGTAAACAATTTTGCCCACCTAGCTTGTTCTGCACGGAAAATTCTGCGATGGTAAAATCAATTAAAACATAACAAAACTCAAGATTTCAATCTCCGATGTAAGTGGCTGACATAAGCAAACAAACATTGCACATAAATAGCAAACACTCTACATTTTCGCAGACATGCTATAGTGTCTGTCCATCGCTTTAGACAACCGAACATTTTAATGCTAATTTTAAGCGCCACTCAGTCAGAGAAATGAAATTTTGCAACGCTACAATGACAAACTATTTTTTCATTTCTCTGTGCGCTCAGGCAAATCCCTTGCAACAACTAAATAGCGAAGTCAACTGAGTCGACTAAACGGGGCCGCTATAGGCAACGACTAGCTTAACCGTTTAAATGAAATTCAAATCCTTTTCCCTAACAATCAAGCGGAGTGAAAAGTAAAGTAGTAGAACACACACACACACACACACTCAATTATTATGCCACGAAATAACCTTTGTCGCAATTTAATTTAAAAGGATTTACATGCCAGTCGCTGTAATGTCACTGCTTCCTTATACATATTTATTTGCGCCTTTGCCGAGGCCAGTAGTATAGTGAGTACATAGCCATTGCTTTCAAGTGACCGAAAGTTGCGCGACTGAAGAGTTTAAGACAAAACTTGGGGTTAAACTATTTATAAAATTGCCATACACACAAAACCGCTGCTGCTGCTTTTCCACCAACCACTTCAATGAAATTTATATTCATTTATGTATACCCTGTAATCCTTTTGGTAATTTTGTGTCGACTATTTGTGTGCTCGAAATGGATCTCAAGTCAGTTAAGAAGCACTCGTCCTCTGCGACTTTGTGTTTTTAAAGACATGCAATGTGGATAAAAGAATCGCCACACTAAGCTGCACTGCTCTCTGCTCTTCAATGCTCTTCAATTTTGTTAACTCAGTTATGCTAACCACTTAGACGTAGGCGTATGTCCTGTAAGAGTCAACAAAATAAAAGGGATTACATAGGCTGAGTAACTTGAATGGCCCGTGAGTTTTGATTGAAATTTTCTAAATGGTTAAGCAAATTTAAATGGTTAGTCAATAATTGAACCCTTTTTTTTGGTCAAGTTTTCAAGTTTAAAATTAATTTGTGAAGTTCAACTAATTTTTTTTTCGATGTTATAAAAGTCCGGGCAAAATGATGCCCTAGAATAAAGTTATCAATGTTCCTTTGATCCCAGGACCTCCCTATTTTTTTTTTAATTTTTAGTGCATAAGAATTTTTTTTATCCTAAATTATTAAAGTAAAAACCTTCTCGTCGTTGTGCATCAAAACATTTATTTTTTTTTCAATTTTACATTGTTTTCTTTTTTCTTTGACAGCTATATTGTTATTCAACATTGCATTGAATATTTAAAAAAAAAATTTTGAATTCATCATATTCTTAAAGTTTCAAAGTCCTTTTAAAAAATCCCGATGTCTAAAAGAAAAATTAAAAAAGGCAGTTTTACTATATTTTACGTCAAGTTTCGTGAGTATATTTGATTTTTGAAAGTTTCGGAAATAATTTTTTTCACTTATTAGTCAAAACTGATTAGAATTGATTTTCAGCGGTTGTATTGGAATTATTTTATTTATTAAAAATTTTAGGCGAAAATGCTACATACATATACAGACTACCGAGCACATGAAGGTTAAAGTTGTTTTGCGTCACTAACTGACCGAGGTTGAGTTTGGGTATTTATGTTTAGCTAATCGCTTACCTTTTTTTTTTTGTGAATCATAGATCTTTACTAAACGATTCTATTTAAATTTATCTCTGAGAAGGTTACACGCTTTTAAAAGCTTTAAGCAAACATCGTTTGCAGCAGAAAAATTTTCTAGAAAAGACATTTTCATTCAAGTAACATTAAGTGCAGCATAGTTAAGTGCTCGGCAAAGAGGTAATGAAAAAAGAGTGTTGCACTTAAGTAAAGTTGCAGACGTAATTGCCAATCAACCAGCGTAAAAATGTGTGTATTTACTTCAAAAATGTAAATATGTACATTTGTGTGTGTATATGCCCATAGATAAATGCATACATAAAAGCATATGCGCATTTATGTATGTATCCATATGAATGTCATTGGGACATTCTAGGAGAAATGGATAAGAAAAATAAATATTTGAAGTGATTGATATTATATTTACATACATATATTTTTAAGTATATATGCTAATACCGTTTTCCATAGAATTGCAGTTATACACAATTTAAGCTTTATATAGTGTACCCTCCTTTTATTACAAAAAATGTTCAGAAAGTATTTATGATTCGGTTTACTGGTTAGTCTCAACCATCCAAGCTTGGATTGGCCCAAATATCCATTTCTTCATGCGTTATATGTACGTGCGTAGACTCTATTACATGGATAATTGGCTATTCAAAAAGCACTTTCGTTCAACTCATTGAAAGCAATCGTAAAAACGGATGTGGTTGCCTTGCAGTTGTTGCAGTTAATTCAACGCTCAAACTTGACGCTTAAATTGCTTGGCGAAATTGCAGCGCGTGTTTTAAGGGCAGGGCATATACATATGTATCTGTTTTTTTTTTGTTGCAAATATGTATATGTATCTGCACACGATTAATATTTATATACATACCTATATGCATGCATAAATTTTTTCAGTGAAGGTATTTTTTTTTAAATTCAAAAAAAGGTCTTACTTTTACGCTAAAGAGACTGATAGACCTGTATATATGAAACGCGATTCCTCGTGACGGTTCTTTCAGAAACTCAGAAACATGCTTATTACAAGGAAAGGTCGGTGAAGACCGCGCTACACATATTTGTAAAAAGGTTAGAGGTAGCTTTCACACATAAAGATTATGCACTAGGGAGGCCTTCAAAAATGTCACTCAAGGGGCAATAGTCAAGGCTATTCATAGTTCGGGAGGTTGAAACGAACGTAATAGTGCTTATCTGGAGCTTACTGTGTGAGAAAACTACCGCGGTGGAGTGGGGGAGCCCCTGCTCTGGCATGCCATTTTAAACGACCTTATAGAGCCCTGGAAACAGTGGGCTGTCGGGTTATCGCCTATCTAGATGATGTGAACATTTTGGTTAAGGGATGATTTCTAGACAACCTTTTTGATCTGACTCAAGGTTACGTGAGCCAGGTAACTAGGTGGACGATCAACGTTGGCCTCGCAGTAAACCCAAAGAAGACGGAATTGGTCTTGTTTATCAGGGAGTTCAAGATACCCCTTGTGGTCCTTCGCTCGAGTGGGGGTGTTCGTCAGCAGCTCTCAGACATTGACGTAAGGGTAAGAAAGGCGTCGTTTGCCTTGTAGGGGAGCTATCCGTAAAAGGTTAGGTCTCTCGCCCAAAGTAATTAATTAGCTCTATAAAACTAGATTTAAGCCCATCTTGTGTTCTTCTTCTTGTTGAAGAAGGCTACACTTGTAAACCAACTGGAGCGTTTACAGCGCACAACATCCACACTGGCGCTTAACTTCATATGTTGAACACGGCGCCTGCTGATAATGCAGACAGAGTTGTCGCAGTACGAACTGCTATTAGGATCAGGGGTATCGGGTGGTAACACTTTAGAGTTCGGTAGGGCTTTGTCTTTGCCCTGAACGCATAGATTACAACGCTACGACGACTGATGGGCTAGTGTTGGGGGTTCTGACAGGCCACTGTGCGATTGGAATACACGCGGTAAGACTAGAAATTTAAACAGATCCAAACTCAACTTGTATAACCTGTCAAGATGAAGATGAGGTGGCCAATTTTCAAAAAAAGAAAAAAATTACATATTACGAATTTTCATTTGACCATTCACAACTTTTTTTATCAATCAATTTTCTTCTTTGGATTTAAGAACTGGTTCGGAACTAAGTATATAATTTAGGACTGGTTGGGAACTATTTATCGAAAAAGGGATACAGTGGGGTGCAATTGACACTTCTTAGAATATCTCAATGTAAAATTTGCTAGTTGCTAGCATGCAAAAGAAAACTAACGCGAGCTAGTCATTGTTCTAAGCTCTCCAGTACAGATTCAGTTCTTCAGCACTAGTGCGTTTCCCGACATGGTCACTACTAACGTTTTCATTTATGTATCTATTAAAGCCAATATCACTATTTTTGAAGTACTTGGCTATAAAACAACTAACGCTCCAGCTTGTGCTTGCATCGCAAATATGCAAGTATTTACATCTGTATGTACAATAACTAAATTTTGCAAAGCTTTCATTGCCACTGTCAATGTTGCCACAATAATTTTAGGTATGTCTCCCTCTGCTCCTTCAGCTGCCGGGCTATTTGTATGCAAAGTAGATAATGATATCCGAGTAGCTCTGATGTGCCACTCGTTGTCGAGCAGACTGATAGTGAATAGAACACAAATTTTTTTTTGTGCACTGTCACAAGTGCATGCATAGAACAATATGGTTACCTATGATACTACTTATGTATTTGTCCAAACCCACAGAGGCATCGCGCACTCTTGCCTTTGTGGCTCGCTACAACTACATGAATATCGCCAGCGCCTGCTTCAAGGATAGGAGCAATATTCTGTGGTACTATGCGGAAAAAACTGTGCATATTGAAAAGCGAATAATACAAAAAAACCTCAGGAGTTGCGACAAAAATTTTATTTTAGAATCGCTTTGATGTAGGTTGATAAATATATATATACCTATGCATATCATTATCAATATGATTTAATTTAAGCAATTAGGGACGTTTTCTCAAATATTCTGTAACTTTAAAGCTCACTTTATATTTAAAGCGTGCACTAAAATGTATGATTGTATCTAAAGTAAAGCAAATAAATCTATAGAATTTCTGAAAGCAAACAAGGGCATTGTTATTGCAAAAAATATGGTAGTATAATATAGTTCAGTAAACGAGCCATATTCGCCAAAATAACGTTAGAGACATTTTTTTTCAAAAATGTCTTTTTGATGCAGAAATGCATCTCCATTCTCTAGGAATATTTTACATCAAAACGTAAATTAAAAAAAAAATGTGGCTTACCTTATTTTGGCGGTTAGAGCTCGGTAATCACTTTTATACGATAAAATTTTGAGATACAAATTAATCGGCAAACGGTATATTCGGTTCTATTATGGTTGTCGATGTCCATGTCGAGGAAATTTTCTAATAAAAAAATAGCCCTCATAACTCCAACTCCAGTTACGCTGACCACAGAATTTTTGCGAGAAACATCTTTCCGTCAACGTCGACAACCATAATAGGGCCAACTATTTCGTTTGCACGCCAATCGTATTTCATACTACGAATAGCTTTCACCGAGTCAGCAGTGAGCTAATTCTAGTTGCGAGCAAACGTGTGTGGTTTGAAGATTTATGGATTGTTTTTGTTTTTTTATCCTTTGTTACCATTTCCTAAACTAGCCAACAAAAAAAAATTAAAACTCTATTTTTTCACAACTATTTTGTCTAAAAGAATAATTATGTAAAAAAATAATGAAAATTGTAAAAATTATTATTTGATTAAATAGACCTGCTGTACCACTGAATATGTCCAAATCCGTGTGTTACGATTGGTCCAAAGGTTGGGATTTGCTAATATTACAAGCCGGGTCAAAGTCAAATTACAACCGGTAAATTCCTTCCCTGAATAAAGACAGAATGGCATAACATTTAAGGTACGTATTTCACCTGAAATAAATCTGTGTATATTGAATTTCTGTGAAAGTCGTGAATACGAATTGTTGGCAAAAATAAAATATCAGAAAAAATGTATTTTGGGCAGGACGAAGTGCGCCGCATGCGCTAGTGTTCGTATATAAATATATATGCTAATAAGAACAAAACTTTTTCAAATTGTTTTTAAAAAATATAAATTTTGATGCAAGAAAAGGAAAAATGCATATTTCCTTAAATAACAAACTACCCTTTTTATTTCTAACCATTTCTTTTCGGTGATAAGCAAATTTGTTAAGTCCAAAATATTTGGTCACAGGAAATGTGATGTGATAAGTGTCAATGAATATAAAAACTATTCAACCACATTGTAGAAAAGCTCGACTTAGCAACTTTTCACGCTTAGCTAGCGGTATGAGAAATTTGATTTTTGTAATTTGTAATCTCGCTTTTTGTTCCTTTTCTGTTATACATAGTATTGACATGTCCTTCAAAGTCAACGGACTTGAAGTGTACTGCCCTCGACTAGCCCAGCTTTGCTTATACAAATGTAATTTAAAATCTACCATTTACCACAATTCACTCTTATACACAAAAAAAAAAAACATAACAGCATGCTTACATACGTACCTTTGTATGTGCATAACGATATCAAGATTTTAGCTTACCTTAGGCATATCTAACCGCAACCGCAACCAAAACCACAAATGTCAGATGCAAATGGATTTGATATGTATTCATGTACATATATGTACGTAGACAAACCGACCGGAATAGGAAAATCCAATTCGAATGTCAGTCGAAAAATGATTTACATGCGTACTTTACGTACATATGTATGTAAATACACGTCCACGTATGAGGATGAGAAAATTTCAAAATGCATATGAGCGAAAAAAAGTTGAGACGTCATCAGCAAACAAGCCAAGAATTTAGCAGGAAAACGATTTTGACTTCTTTTGGCATCTACATAAATCTATATGCAAACATAGAATACCCCGACCGGAAATTTCACTGAATTCAATCTGAGGTGTTTCTGGCTAACTCGTTGTGGTTTGTGTTGTGTGAATGAGAGCTTTGTGGTTAGGCAAATTTTAACATAACTTAAAAATAGGCATGAGGTGTATTATGCATACAAAGCATTTAACCAAATATTTATAAATTTCGCCATTTTCAATTTTCCTTACAAATAGCCTCTTTATCAACGAATTCATATCCACCAGGGTCGAGCGGAAATAAAAAAATGTTGTTCTTTTTATAAATCTAATAGCGGGACACCATTGCCTATGGACTTCATCAGCATAACTTGATTTTGACGTAGAATACGTCTTACCTTAAGGTATGGGGGCTA
>NW_016177966.1:6851-8148 GCF_001687245.7 Rhagoletis zephyria | reverse complement strand
TACGCAGACATATTTGCACTTCCTGATGACAAAATGACGTTAAATAACTGTTACGAACAAAAATTAAGATTGACAGACAATAACCCTGTTTACATAAAAAATTACCGATTACCATATTCCCAGCGTGTGGAAATAAACCGACAAGTTAACAAGTTATTAGAAAATAAATTAATAGAAGAAAGTTACTCGAATTATAATAGCCCTTTAATTGTTGTTCCAAAAAAAAATACTGACGGCAAAAAAGCGTACCGCATGTGCGTAGACTTCAGTGCTGTTAACAAAAAATTGATTGCCGATAAGTTCCCTCTTGCGCGAATAGACGACATTCTAGATAACCTTGGCCGAGCGAAGTATTTTTCAACCTTAGACCTTTTTTCAGGGTTTCATCAAATCCCTTTACATGTAGATTCACGTGACGTAACCTCTTTCAGTACCGACCGAGGAGCATTTAGATGGAAAGTATTACCATTTGGGTTAAACGTAGCACCTGACTCATTTTCACGTATGATGACAATTGCGTTTTCCGGTATTCCGCCCAATGTGGCATTTCTGTACGTTGACGACATAATCGTTATTGGCTGTAGTGAAGCACATCACATTAAAAATTTGGCGAAAGTTTTTGACACTTGGCGAAACTTCAACCTAAAACTTAACCCGAATAAATGCAATTTTCTTCGGCCGGAAGTTACATTCCTAGGCCAGAAATGCTCAGCCAAAGGTCTGTTGCCAGACGACACCAAAATAAACGCTGTTAAAAAGTATACAAAGCCGACTGACAAGGATGCGGTTCGACGTTTCGTCGCGTTTGCAAATTACTAGATACAGGCGGTTTATACCAAATTTTGCGTCTCTGGCACCGCCTTTAAATCAAATAGGCAGGAAAAAAATTGAATTTATTTGGGACAGTGCGTGCGACAAAGCTTTCGAATCTCTAAAATCAGCGTTGATTTCGCCAAGATTGCTGAAATACCCAGACTTCACAAAACAATTTATTATTACTGTCGATGCCTCGAAGGCTGGCCAAATTAAGCCAAAACCATGATGAAAATGATTAGAACTGTCAGAGTATGATTTTACAATCGAATATATAAAAGGCAAATTAAACGTCGGAGCGGACGCATTGTCACGAATTACGACGAACGAACTAAAAGACTCTACTAAACATGTTTTAGCGGTAAAAACACGATCTTCGACGAAGAAGACACCAGAGTATGATAACGAATGCAGTGACAATCTTACGTTACAGGTTTACGACAAATTTTCTTATAACTTCTCAAAAAAAATACCCCGGGTGAAA
>NW_016177966.1:865-5372 GCF_001687245.7 Rhagoletis zephyria | reverse complement strand
TTCCTAAAAGTGCCTTGCCTAATCAACTAACTAGTACAGCAATAAGTGATACCACTAGTGAGTCCAACAACAAGCAGCAGGTATCATTGGTTTCGATTTTCAATGCAATCGTCTCTCTACGTGCTGAGAATGCTCGTATGCATAATCTCATTTCAACTCTTCATGAAAATAATAATAAATTAACAAACAAGGCGGACAGCATGCATTCGGATCTCTTACATATGCAGCGTAGCCTTCGGGAAAAAGATGATGCTATAAAATCACTCACAATGGAAATCAAAGATCTACGTGCTACTGTTAGTGCTGCTTTTGTGAAGGTACGTAGTCAAAAAGAAGCGAATTACAAAAATGGTGCACTTATTGATGTTAGTACCTTTAACAATTCTGCGATCATGTCGCGCATGGAAGCCAAAACTAAAGCAGGGATCACATGATTTGTACATTTGTACATTTCACAGTCACAGGGTGGTGTTGTCTAGAAATTTGTATCGAGAATGAGAGCAGCTCAGTAAAAGCTTTCCAAACAACACCACTCTGTGACGGTGAAAATAGCCAAATCTGTACAAATGTACAAATCGTGTGATCCCTGCTTAAGGCTAAATCCTCTGTAGTTGCTAATAATGCCCTCGCTGTCTCTGCTGTTGTCTCTGGTGCTTCTGATAAAAATGTGTACACTCATGCTGGCTCGGTGCTGCCAACGAATGTTACACACACTTCCACATATACTGAAATGCCTGCTGTCTCTGTTGCCGCTGGTACTGCTGTTAAAAATGTGTATACTCATGCTGGTTCGGCGTTGCCAATGAACGCTTCGCACACACACACATATGCTGATATGTTAAAGACGACTGCTGATATCTCGACTGTGAATGTAACATACTCGTTGGCGCCTGCTGTTAGCTCTGCACAGATCAAAAATGCACAGTGGTCTACTGTCAAGAATAAAAGGGGTAAAAAACAAGTAAGGGTTGTTGGTACAAACATTAGCAAAGACTTGGTGGTTACATCTAGCGTCGTTCTCGCCATCTGTTTCGGAAGAAAATATAATAAACTATGTTTCCAATCAGGCGGGTTTGAACAAAGATACATTAGTATGCTACAAACTAGTTAAAAAAGATGTGGAAATNCCAGGGCTCCGCACGACTCAGCGACAGCACCGCTACAGTGAAGCGCTAGGGCTCCCAAGCGGGTAACCCAACAGATATTACCGCACTCACCCAACAAGTTTTCCCTGATCTTGTTTTGGCAGACAAAAGGTTCTTCGTAAATGAGCAAGTCGATCTGGTTCTTGGTTCGTCGTTGCGTGCGGACGTGTTTTTTATCGATCTCGGTCTTCAAATATTTGCTAATGGGTTCCATAACTTTATTAGTGTCAAAAAGATTACTAAAACTTAATGAAGTTTTTTCTATGTTCGTGCATAATTTTTGAGACAGTGACTCTTGTATATTATAAACAAATAACGAAAAAAGACGTTCCTATTAAAAATACCTTGCTGCTCTAACCATAAAGTTGAGCGTTCGCAACCACAAATCCAGTGCGCAAAGTGCAATGAACTATTTCATTTGGAATGTGTGAATATTTTGCCGGCAGACGCTGAGTTTCTGCTTAACTCAGAGAGGCCTTTTCTGTGCAAAGTGTGTGCTGAAGTTCGGCGATATTTTATTCGCTCCCGTCTCCTCCTGTTATTCTCTCCCCCTCTGGCAAAGAAATCGGTGCCCATCGCAATAACAACCTCCCACAGCAGCACAAAATTCCTAAAAGTGCCTTGCCTAATCAACTAACTAGTACAGCAATAAGTGATACCACTAGTGAGTCCAACAACAAGCAGCAGGTATCATTGGTTTCGATTTTCAATGCAATCGTCTCTCTACGTGCTGAGAATGCTCGTATGCATAATCTCATTTCAACTCTTCATGAAAATAATAATAAATTAACAAACAAGGCGGACAGCATGCATTCGGATCTCTTACATATGCAGCGTAGCCTTCGGGAAAAAGATGATGCTATAAAATCACTCACAATGGAAATCAAAGATCTACGTGCTACTGTTAGTGCTGCTTTTGTGAAGGTACGTAGCCAAAAAGAAGCGAATTACGAAAATGGTGCACTTATTGATGTTAGTACCTTTAACAATTCTGCGATCATATCGCGCATGGAAGCCAAAACTAAAGCAGGGATCACATGATTTGTACATTTGTACATTTCACAGTCACAGGGTGGTGTTGTCTAGAAATTTGTATCGAGAATGAGAGCAGCTCAGTAAAAGCTTTCCAAACAACACCACTCTGTGACGGTGAAAATAGCCAAATCTGTACAAATGTACAAATCGTGTGATCCCTGCTTAAGGCTAAATCCTCTGTAGTTGCTAATAATGCCCTCGCTGTCTCTGCTGTTGTCTCTGGTGCNTGTGCAAAGTGTGTGCTGAAGTTCGGCGATATTTTATTCGCTCCCGCCTCCTCCTGTTATTCTCTCCCCCTCTGGCAAAGAAATCGGTGCCCATCGCAATAACAACCTCCCACAGCAGCACAAAATTCCTAAAAGTGCCTTGCCTAATCAACTAACTAGTACAGCAATAAGTGATACCACTAGTGAGTCCAACAACAAGCAGCAGGTATCATTGGTTTCGATTTTCAATGCAATCGTCTCTCTACGTGCTGAGAATGCTCGTATGCATAATCTCATTTCAACTCTTCATGAAAATAATAATAAATTAACAAACAAGGCGGACAGCATGCATTCGGATCTCTTACATATGCAGCGTAGCCTTCGGGAAAAAGATGATGCTATAAAATCACTCACAATGGAAATCAAAGATCTACGTGCTACTGTTAGTGCTGCTTTTGTGAAGGTACGTAGTCAAAAAGAAGCGAATTACGAAAATGGTGCACTTATTGATGTTAGTACCTTTAACAATTCTGCGATCATATCGCGCATGGAAGCCAAAACTAAAGCAGGGATCACATGATTTGTACATTTGTACATTTCACAGTCACAGGGTGGTGTTGTCTAGAAATTTGTATCGAGAATGAGAGCAGCTCAGTAAAAGCTTTCCAAACAACACCACTCTGTGACGGTGAAAATAGCCAAATCTGTACAAATGTACAAATCGTGTGATCCCTGCTTAAGGCTAAATCCTCTGTAGTTGCTAATAATGCCCTCGCTGTCTCTGCTGTTGTCTCTGGTGCTTCTGATAAAAATGTGTACACTCATGCTGGCTCGGTGCTGCCAACGAATGTTACACACACTTCCACATATACTGAAATGCCTGCTGTCTCTGTTGCCGCTGGTACTGCTGTTAAAAATGTGTATACTCATGCTGGTTCGGCGTTGCCAATGAACGCTTCGCACACACACACATATGCTGATATGTTAAAGACGACTGCTGATATCTCGACTGTGAATGTAACATACTCGTTGGCGCCTGCTGTTAGCTCTGCACAGATCAAAAATGCACAGTGGTCTACTGTCAAGAATAAAAGGGGTAAAAAACAAGTAAGGGTTGTTGGTACAAACATTAGCAAAGACTTGGTGGTTACATCTAGCGTCGTTCTCGCCATCTGTTTCGGAAGAAAATATAATAAACTATGTTTCCAATCAGGCGGGTTTGAACAAAGATACATTAGTATGCTACAAACTAGTTAAAAAAGATGTGGAAATTTCAAGTCTAAAGCGTGTAAATTAAAGTTGGGAGTGCCGGAGATAATGTTTTCTAATTTTCTTAGTTCGGAAATCTGGTCCACTAACGTGACGGTCGGTTTTTTCAAAAGGACCAACAACAGCCGCTTCAGACATAGTTAATTCTCCTCCTTTTGCTAATAGCCTAAGGGTATATTTCCAAAACATGTCTGGCATGCGAACAAAAGCTGATATCGTGCATTCTTTTACTGCGCAGATGGATTACGACGTCTATGTACTTGTTGAGACGTGGTTAACCTCAAACTTTTTCGATGCTGAACTCTTTGATGCTAACCTCTTCAACGTCTTTCGTAAAGACAGGGATGCTGTGAAAACTGGTTGCCAAAGAGGTGGTGGTGTAATCGTTGCTGTCAAGCGCGAACTACGCGCGCTCCTGATCTCTCTAGCTAATGATGATTCACTTCTGGATCAACTTTGCGTCAGTATTAGTGGCAACTCTTCAAAAGAATAGTATGTAGTAATAGTAGTATATACCACCAGGAAGCTCATATGAGTTATACAAAGCACATGCTGATAATATTTCATCATTAGTTTTAAATAATTTGCGTGATAACCATGTATGTGTTCTGGGAGACTTTAATTTATCCAATATTAATTGGGTTAGCAGTGAGTCATGCCCTAGTCTCATAGCTCATAATATGGTTGCCAATCATGAATTATATTTAGTAGATAGTATTTTGACTCTTAACTTTAAGCAGATTAATAGTTTTGCTAATGAATTAAACATAACATTATTTCTTATTTTTGTCAGTGATAACTTGAATTACCGAATTTGCGACTGTATTAACCCAATTACAGCTACGGATAAAC
>NW_016177966.1:0-720 GCF_001687245.7 Rhagoletis zephyria | reverse complement strand
AGCCGTATAAATTGCCCTGGTATTCAAAAGACTTAAAAAAGCTAAAAAACCTTAAAAACAAATTCTATAAAAAATTTAAAACTTCAAGAAATCAAGTTTACTTGGTTAAGTGTCAGCATTTCTTAAAGAAGTTTGATTCTTTAAATAAGACTCTTTATAGTAACTATGTTCGTGACACTGAGTTGAATATTAAATCTAACCCCAAATTGTTCTGGAACTACGTGAAATCTAAGAAAGGNTAAAAACAAATTCTATAAAAAATTTAAAACTTCAAGAAATCAAGTTTACTTGGTTAAGTGTCAGCATTTCTTAAAGAAGTTTGATTCTTTAAATAAGACTCTTTATAGTAACTATGTTCGTGACACTGAGTTGAATATTAAATCTAACCCTAAATTGTTCTGGAACTACGTGAATTCAAATAAAGGATGCTCCAGCTTACCCACAGGAATATTTCTTGGTGATAAAGCTGCGGAGACGCCAAGTGATGCGGTAAATTTGTTTGCTGAATATTTTGGGTCGAATTTCGTTCAGAATGACGTTACATCTGCAGAATTTTCTGCTAATATCTCCTCGTCTCTCAACTTTGGCTCATTAAGTCTCTCATCTGAAGACATAAGTAATGGTATAATAAAACTAAGACCCTCTACACATGTGGATGTTGATGGCCTATCTGAAGTTAATTTTTAACAAATCATTATCTTCAGGTACTTTTATTGATGA
>NW_016177964.1:0-8150 GCF_001687245.7 Rhagoletis zephyria | reverse complement strand
TAACTCTTTAAAATTTGTATTGAAGGTATATTGTAATGATTCGTAGATTTCACGAAATATCGGACTATAAAAGTTTCGTCCATAGCCCCAAAATCAACATCGCACCTTCAGATACTTACATACATATGTACATACACTCAGCGTCAAAAATATGCATACCCTGACGTTTAGACGTTTTTATTTATTTATTTATATTTTCCATACCAAATATTTCCTATTTTTTAATAAAAATATAGTTCATTCAACAGCACACACCACAAGAAATCTAATTGAAAAATTGCATTCTTGGAGTGATAGTTTTAGTTGTCAATGGCTTTTTTCGAGTTTAGCTCAAATAAGGAATATAACCTTGATTAAATCCTTGCACACAATTTATTGTGTAATTTGGTTAGTTTCCTTAAAAGTATTCTTAGAAAATACTCATATAAAGGTTTTTGATACGAGGAATTAATTTTTGAAGTTTACTTTAATTAGCTCTGCACTAGATGGCACTGTAGGCAAATGTTTAGCAAATAAATACTCAAATTATAGGTATTTATTAAGAAATTCAGTCGCCATGTGATTTCAAATACCGCAATTAATATTTTTAGCAGAAATTAATTTACTTATTGTACTATGTTTTATTCTTTTGAATAGCTACTATTTTTTCAAACTTTCCATATTTGCTTTTTATTTCGATTATCAAAATCGTCGTCAAAATTGTTTTATTACTCTCACTTGAGAGTGTAATTCGACCATTTTCGCTACTGGGACGTATTCGATGAAATTTTTAAAAAAATTTTTTTTTTTTATCTGTCAAAGTTAGATTTTTTTTTTCTTTTTGGTTGTTGTTGTTTCCGACAGGGTGGGTGTATGATGTATTATGGAACGAATTTCCGTCATCCCTTGTCAAATTTGGTTTGGAGACACCAAAATTGACAAGGTTTGATTTTTTTCTTGATTCTGACTAATCATATACTTCTTCAAATCGTTCAAATCTAGGGTTCTGCTTATCGTTGAGACTTCATCTTAACGTAGTTTTAAAGCTAAAGAAAATTAACATTTGTTTATTATCATTTATTTATGGTCATGGTTGTCGTAAAGCTAACTTAGCTATTAACAATTGAACCTTTTGAAGTTGATTTGCATAGTGAAGATAAGTAAATTAGGGATTTAAAGCTACAACATCATAATCCTTGTTTAATTCTCTATAAAAAAACATGGTTCAAAAAAGTGGGTGTTTTTCAAGAACTATTTTTAAAATATTTTTTATTTTTTTTGGACGAAATGGTTTACTTTGTGAGAGTCAGTAATTTTTTGTAATTTTGTTTTCGAAAACTTATGTATGGGTTTTTGCAAAAATTTAAATTTTATTGCGGTTTCCGAAAAAATACCTATCCAGAAATAATATTTGTGCAGCAAGATTTTTCTCTAAGGCGACAAACCCCTAGAAATGGGCTCGGCAATTGTGGGAATAAAGTTACGAAATCCGACCGACTTAAAAAAGACTACGTGTCAGTCAGTGGCGGACCCACGGGGGTGTTTTAATATACATACATATGCGCCATATTAAAACACAGCCCGTGCGTCCGTCACGGACTGGCACGTAGTTTAACACCCAAAATGCCCCCGCTGGATCCGCCACTGACATAGTTCGACACGAAATACATGGTCACTGTTACCTCCTTGCGCAACTTCGTATCTTTCTCTCGCATTGAATCTTCTGTCTGTTAACGACATCCGGTTAAGGCTGGAATTGTGCCTCTTCGTTTATAAGGAGATTTGGTCTGTGACCATTTACATGCGTTGCTGATGTTGTTGTTCAGACGCTTCTTGCACAACTTGCAGTAAGAGTACCCATATACTATAGATCTTTTGGGGCCATGGCCTGTTTAGCACATTTTTGAAGTACTAATATTGGTTTACAAATCGTTGCTGCCCGTAAGTTGAATGAAATAAAAAAGCGTAGTAAAAATAGGATAACGGGTACAGTGTTGCCAGGTCTTCGTCATGAGAAAACGTCACTCTTGGTCTGGAAAAACGTCATTTCCTACCCAAAAACGTCTTTTTCAAATGATTGTTCTTATTAAACTTGTATTGTGTACAAAGGTATATATGTACGTAAGGTATATTAAAATGGCAATTCGACAGAGCACATTTAAAATTCATTGTAAACTGGTTTGAGATCGTTAATATAAAAATAATTGTATACATACACTTGTGATCAACTTATTAAGTCATCAACATTTTGATCGATTTTGGCTGTTTCTCTTTCGTTTATTTAATGTATATTAATTTTCCATAAAAGCCAAGCTCTTTAACAAACAAAATATAAATCCACAAAAACTGTGCAAAAATTATAAAAAATCTGCAAATTTTCAGCTAGATTCTCAACTTTTTATTCAGATTTTTTAGATATTTTTTTGAGTATGCAGTTTGATAGCCCACTAAATTTCAGGGCAATAATGTGCAAGTTTAAAGGGGCGTTGATTTTTAATGTTTTGTTTCTTGTAGACATTTCGGTTGTCGAAAATGCTAAATTACGTTCTGCTAGGAAGGAGCATAGCAATATTTCAGCCTTTTTTGCATTCATTACATTTTCAATGTAGTCTTAAAAAAGTCGCCTACTTTTTTCTGACGTTTTATGCTGCCCAGCTATTTTGATGCTTTTGCGAGCGTGCGTATTGCAGTAGATCGGCTCTTCCTGATTCGGCTTTTAATGTGCAATTGCAAACATTACAGCAAGCCTCGTAACCTCAAGTGTTTACACAACCAGCCTAGAATCCAAGAAAAAATATTTTGAAGCAGCTGCAGCAAAACACAAAGATTGTAAAGATTTACTAAGAAAATAATTCAAAATCAGTTCCTCTTGCAAGGTTTACATAGTAACAAAGAAAAATTACTGGGAAGTTAAAAAACGTCATTTTTTACACAAAAAACGTCCAAACGTCAACAGGATACAAAGGACGTTAAAAACATCAACCTGGCAACGCTGAACGGGTACCTAGTGTGGTAGCAAATTTTAGAACTTTTGAAAAATCGTAGCGAGTTTACTACGATCGTAGCAAAGTGCCAACGCTGACGCTGACAGTGAACGTTTTGCTTATTGTCTTTCTTTGTACAGTGGTCCACAAAATAATAGGAGTGCGATATTTTGGTCAGTTTTTGCTATTTGTCTTTTGTTTATTTAATGTTTATTATTTTTATACAAAAGTCAAGCTGGGTATACAACAAACAACGAATAAATTCATATTTCATTCTTTGTACAAAAATTATTAAAATTCTGTAAATTTTCACCAAAATATCAAACTTTTTAATCAGAATCTTCAGAGAAAATTCTGGTATGCAGTTTTATAGCCCATTCAATTCTAGTCTGAAGNCTGCTTGCTTTGCTTCACTTGACTGTTCTTCAAAAGTGTTTTTGGGCCTACAAAGGATGTACCAGCGACGTGTAAATGCGCATTCATAACTTTGCGGTATGCACTCATCATTAACATTATCACAGCATTTTAGCAAGGTGCTCGCGGCGTGGCGGCCTCTGAGGCTTACCCAAACACACACACATACAAGCTCACCAAAAAATCTTGGCACAAACGTCGCTGTCGCACGTCGATAGGCGGGAAAAAAATTTTGTATGTTGCATAGAAATTGGTAGAATGAAACACGAAGTTTTTCGAAATGTAATCGAATGGACAAAAAAATCTTCTTCCTCTTCTTATTTGGCGCTGTAACCGACTAAGCGATTTTGGCCGAATCAAAAACAAAGCTGGTCAGTCGTTTCTCTTCCGTGTCAACTGACGCCAATCGGAAATGCCAAGTGAAGCCAAGTCCTTCTCCACCTGGTCCTGGACCATCCTCTGCTACCACCAGCGGGTTCCGAGTTGAATGCTTTCAGAGCTGCAGCGTGGAGAATTTGAGCAGCATTTTATTCAATGAGAGAAAACTCTTCGCGTTGCAGCGATAATATTAAATGAAATACAAAGTGAAGAAATCGAGAATGCGAATATTTAAAAAAATGTGCGGAAAAATATGCCTTCAACCTAATTTGCAATCTCTTTTCGCCTACAATGGCCAAATGAACAACTTTTGCCTGGCATCTTGTAACTTATTGTGGCTTATGGTCGTCTATGGTGTACAGCGAGCTTCTTCCTTTCTTCTTTCCGCATTCCGAAAACAAAAAAAAAATATACTGAAATATGAAAAAGTCAGGGAAGACGCAAACATATTCGTTTATCTTCATGGGTGAACAACAGCACGTCCATCCATCTATTCGTACATGTCCTTTTGCAACAGACAGACACCGTGTCCAGCGCGGCTCCTCAACTTGGCTTGGCTTAGCGCAGCGCGCTTACGAGTATGTATATCCATCAGCGTTGCTATTGCCTACTGCATATACACATGTACATATGTACCTATGTTTGTATGTATGTATGTATGTATGTTTGTGTTCTGGCTATCTGTAAGTACTTTTGGAAGAAATCGCGTTTGCCACAATTAATCTTCTCGTATGAGTATGTCGGCATGCAACCATAGAGGTAAATTCATATGTATGTATGTACGTGCATGTGTGTGAGAATAAGAAAATCCAGTTGGGCTTTGTGGCAGGAGAAGACACGGACGGTGACTAGGCAACAAGGTTTCATCGTCTTGCGCTGTGATGGGGGGGATGGCTGGCTTTCCTCGGCTTGGCATGAAAGCATTTGAGGTGTGCAAGCAGCAGACATATGGACAACATAAATACAACCAGTGTTGCCGGCGTCGCAAATAAACAAAGATTTATCAAAATCGATCAAAAAATTTACCAAATCCCGTAAAAATTAAGCAACTTATTTAACGGGTCTTAATAAAACGACAAATGCTTGCTTGGAATAAAGCCGTATTTGGGATTTTCTTACCAAGCTTGGTAAATTTTTTATATATGTATAAATAAAAAGTAAGCAAGTAAGTAAGTAAAGGCAATCTGAGGCTCAGTTTTGTTGTCAAAACTAAGGATTTTACAGTCTAATTAATTTTATACCAATTCTTTCAGGCTTTCAACTTATACTCCTATAATATTGTTGTTGTTGCAGCGTCGTACAAGTTCCCCCAAGAGTTTTTGGCGAATGTTGCTGGAGTGACAGTTCTTGGCCAGATATAAATCTGGGTCGTTCCGGATACGGAGACCCGACTGTCGGGGGACGGTATGCTCCTATAATATTTAGTAGTTGGCCTTTCGCTATTTTTTTTTGCATAAAATACCAAAATCATGTTATCCATAATTTGCGTGTTGATTTTGTCACACCAATGAAAGTTCTAGGTCGCCTCCGAAAGGCAAATGGTTTTTATGAGCAGCGATTTCATGGCAGAAGTTCAATCGGAGGTTCGAAAATGCGACGGCTGCGGGTCAGGAGTTGCGTAGAGCAACATTTCCAGGAACTTTACACGAAATATATATAGCAGTCTTCCTAAAATAAAATTTGAAAAATTTACTGAAATAGTAAATGAATTTTTGCCTATGAATTTTTGAGGAAAATTGTCCTTTTTTGGCTATTTTAGTCAAAGCATTTAGAAAAACGAAGAAAAATTAAACATTTTAACAGGCAGAGAAAAAATTAATAAATTTTGCTTAAATTTAAGCAAAACGGCAACGCTGACTACAACGACAACAACAACAACAACAATGTCATCAGCAGCATTAACGGACGCCGCCGAGAAGCAACCGTTGGCCATATGAACATTTAAGCATATACATATGGACATACATACCTACATACGTACATCCGTATCTACGTACCTTGGCATGACTAGACCGAACGCAAGCAATAAGAAACAGATAAAGAATTAACAACAACCACAACTACGACGGCGGCAGCAAGCAGTCCACAATAAATGACAGCGCACAACGTATAGATACAGCGCGATTTTTGAGTTGTTCGCATAGGTGAGGGAATACCTTTGGGGAGGACACGAACGCCGCGAACATTCATACGCGCATAGTTCACCAAGCTGAAAGAAAACATGCCTCATAGAGTTATTAGGAATGAGGGGAAAGTTAAAATGTTCAAAAATGTGCTGCCATTTTCAGCCACGCTTAATAGTTTCCGAGATTTTCGTAATAAAGTCTATGCTGCCGAGTACGATTTGCTTATTCAAAACAAAAGATTCTAGATTCATTTCTACTGTAACTACTACAGTCACAGGCTGATTGAAATGCCAGGCACGAAGCGCATGAATTTTTATTAAACTTTTGTGGCAAAATTTTTCTGAAGAAAAGCTTTGCCAAGATGTGTTTTTTTACTCAGTCGCATGCAAAAATTTGTTTTCGGGTGTGTTGTTGCAGGACATCGATACGCACGTGTGTATGCCACATGCGTACATACCTATAACGATGGAGGGGCAGTACGGGTGTGGGGAGTTAGAAGGCGGGCGCGCAACGCTAAATCACGGCAACGAAAACGCTCTTAAGCGCTCACGAGCCGTTGCGCCAAAGAAAATAACTGCACGCTCAACTGACAACAACAAAGCCTGCTATCGACTCCAAATCTTGTTGTATGCATCGCTTGTGAGTGCATACATACATAGATAGAACCACGCGCCGCCAGAATCTTTTTTCGTTTTGGTTTATTCTCTGCAAAGTATCTGCGTCGAGCTATGTACATACATTTGTATGTATGTGCATGTAAGCATCTGTAAGTACGTGCAGTGCGCGATAGTAGTGCGCTTTTGAGATATACGCCAGAAATACGGAAAAAAAAACGAAAAAGCTGATTGCTATCAGGCCTGCTGTATCTTGAAGAGCTACACAAAATAACAACAACAACGCCGCCGACTGATATGCGCAACAATTTAGTAGAAGAGGCGTTCAAAATTCTTAGTTGCGCCGGAGCGCAGCGTTGTGGCTCTTGCCGCTGACAGCTCCCACCCTGGCTATTCCACACCTTGGGCTTAACGTTGTTGGTTGTATCCACTTTTCTTACAACTTCTATTTGTTTTGATATATTTGATGTGAACGTACCTACATACATATGTATGTATGTATATGTATACATAGGGCGGCCGTCGTAGCCGACTGTTTAGTGTTGCCTACTACTTACCAGTGGCTGGGACCCAAGTTCGATTCCTGGTCCGGCCAACACTCATAAAATGCTGCCACTACGAAGCCAACGACCAATATCCGAGTGAAAAATCTTCTCATAAAATTTGGTTGCGGTTCATAGGCGGCGTCCCTCCATTTGTGTGACAACATCAAGGCGTGCACCGCAAATTGGAGCAGAAGCGCGGCCAAACTTGTAGTTAAACGTGTAAGCGCTAAGTATTTACTTTTGTATGATGCATGCATGTAGCTATTTTATATTTATCTTGCTCCTATTACATTTATTTGCCATTGCGCCGCTCCTCCCTTCCGTGACAAAGCGCTCACAATTAATAATCACCAATGCATCAGCGCTCACTTCTTCGGTGTCCCTTCGCTGATTTCCATTCACCTGCAGCCAGGTGGCAGTCATCTTGTTTACCACACAAACTACATACTCGTACATAAGTCGTGCTGCGGCTGAGGTTCTTGGCTTGCATCTGCGCGCAGTCAGCAGAGTATGACAAGTGGCGTGAAGGAGCGTTTAATATCTGCATCTGTGTGCACTAACAATCAAACAAACAAACAAGCACACACACACATGTGCAGTTACATGGCCCTTCTGACTCTGCCTCTGCTCACTTTGTAGAGTTTTTTCTTCCCCCAGAACAAAGGCGCGCATTTAAGTGCATAATTTGCATGTTTGCACAATAATTGCTTTTGAAAAATTACCAGAATATTTAGATATGAATGTGATACATATGTATGTGTCGTGGAGCGAAAGAAGCGCGCGAGGTGGGCGAACCGAAATGGCTTAGATATGTATGTAGGTAGTTGACGCTGCAAAATGCCAGCGACGTTGGTTATTTGGCGACAGCGGGCCGGTGGCTGGTTACTGGCCTCCCAGCAGATGGCTTTGACTTGTTATCTTATCTGCTAATCAGTTGGTACCTCGTGTGTGTGAATGTAGGCGAGATAACTGCGGCAGAAATATGCTGTTGTGAGTTCGTTTCATTGTCTATGGGGAGGGGATCATTTAGGGCGCATTTAATTTTTCCGTTAGATCCACAACTATTTAAGCGGTGCATAGAACTTCTGCTTCCGTTTGCTTTCGGAAATA
>NW_016177963.1:0-8150 GCF_001687245.7 Rhagoletis zephyria | reverse complement strand
CGCTCGCTACAAACACACGCCCGCTCGCAGCCGCAGAGAGAGCTCTTAGACTACAATTATGATCCAGCGAATTCGAATCGCGCGATGCGATCAAAATCGCTACCAGCGCTTCGATACACAAATTCTTATGGCGCTTTTAGTGCCATAAATATCAAACGTCAAGAATTTGAGAAATTTCTGTCAGCGGTTCTACCTTCCTATTATTTTATCATGCTTGAACCCAGGTGCTGCGGAGTGGAAGCGCGCACTGCTTACCATTACACCACAGCGGCTATGATATTTGGTTATGTTTTATTCTATCAAACTGTACTCTCGCTACATATATTGCAGTATGTAATTCCTGTCTACACTTTTTGTAAGGTCCTTATCAAATTTATTAAGCTTTTTTTTTAAATGAAACGATGATGAATAAATTTTTGTTCATCATTCATGTAAATTCAAATAACGAATACATTTTTATTCATCATTCAAGTAATTTTGAATGAAGAATAAATTTTCATTCATAATTCTAGTAATACTGAATGACGTATAGTTTTTCATTTACTCATTCTTTCTTGATCACAGTACCAGGTAGACGATCATTGTTAATGTTCGTGTCTTATATACATATTTATTGTGTGTGAAATATTAGAAAATATAATATCAAAATCGACACATGTCGCGTCCATAATCAGTTAAATTTAGTAAACCTGAATACGGTATATAAAACTAAATTTATGTTATTTCTAAAAGTGTATGTCATTCATTGCAACGTCAAAACAAAGTCCAATAAAGCAATTATGTGCAACCGTATTTATAATCCAACTGGATCAATGAAAACATATATATATATATATACTAATTTGTTTATCTTCTTCTATGCAGGATTTCGATTTAGAAGTACCACAATCATAAAGTTTAACGGATATACTCCAAAATTACCAAAAACCTCACTATGAATACTTTCAAATCAGTCAACACAAAATTCGTATTAACGGTTTGTAAAATCCATTAATTTAATAAACAGTACTTTTAATTTTTCAAAGTAATGCCTAAAGCCAGCTATTCATTTAACCCTCTTTTAATCTACACGTAAATCGAGGATATTTAATATTTTAGTGTTTTGTAAATCCTGCATGGCTTAAAATGGCTTGAATTCAACAGTTATTTAGTTATTAAATGGCCACACCTTTGCCTCAAGGTTTGATCCAAAATCAACAAATAAATCATTATGTAAATACAAGGGCAGTGTGATAAGTCAGTGACTTTTAAAATTACCTGCGTAGACACGGTAAAGGCAACATTGCTTGGGTCAATAACATCTGTTAATACATTAACTATGTACAACCAAATTTTGTATTCGACACCTTCGTGCATTTCGATGAAAATGAAAAAAAAAAACAAAATTCGTTCTTAACCCTTAAAGGTAGCAATTTACTCTTCTGTCCCTAAGTAATTTGATCAGTTTATATGGCCAATAGTCATTTTTCGTACTTTATTTATTTTTTTTTGTTCTGGGTATTTGATAAAGAAAACGTCAAACCGAATGACGGTGTCTTTTTTTTGTAAAAAACGAGCGGTAACTGCTTGGCAGGCTGCTAAAGTCATTGTCTGTGAGCGAAATATTGGAATCGATTTGTGTTCTGTTTTATCTAAAAACTTATGAATTATATAATAGAGCGTAAGTACTTTTACGATCTATGAATTGCTCTTTTCTGACCTAACCTTTAATACATAATAATAAGCAAAGATACGAAACAAAAGCCGGTTTACAATTTTTTTTGCTGCAAAGGCTGCTCCTTTTAACTTTTCAGCAGACGAATCAAGAAACTAAGAGGTTTTAGATTTCCAAGGGAAATTACTATAATTTGGCAATATATATTTTTTTCTATAATATAAATATTTAGATGAAGACTGCACTCAAAACTTTGCAATAAAACTAAAAATAAAAAAGTTACCACTTTTGACCTATCGGTCGTAAAGGGTTATTTATTTCTTTGTTTTTTTTTCTAATGTTTTTTTTTTTTCAATATATTACTTGCTTCGTCGTAATTAATTTTGGTCACAATAATGAACCCCGTAGTGCAATGGAGAGAAAACGAGCAACAGTGTTCGTCGAATCGGCGAAGATTACCCGTTTAGGTTTAGTACGTAACATGGGCTACGTATTGCTACCAACCCAGCAAATTCTCGTAATTTAGCTCCATCTGACTGTTTTCCATTTCTATGCCCGAATAAATGAATCAGTGACCACTGAAACAAATACCCATTCAAGAGCTAGAAAATATATTTGTAAGTTAAACCCTTTTTGGACAAAAATTGAATTTGAAAAATTCATTTACTTATCAAAGTGCCCTTGTACATTTTTTTTTGGCTGGAAAAGAAAGTGAAAAGAGAAACTAAATGTAAACTAAGAAGACCCGCGCATGTTTGCATATGTTATCATGTGTCAATGTTGCCACTGAAATCGTTAGTCATCAGGTTATCGCTACCCAAACAACATTTGCCAAACCCAACAACATATGTAAGTAAATTGAACTGTTCACTGTTAGAAAGACAGACAAGAGTGCAAAAAATAAACCGCAAGGGCAATGGGCGGTTTGTTTAACCATTTGTTCATATGCATATGAAATGTGTGTGCAAATATGAATGTCGCTATTGAAAAGGATACCGTACGTACGTACGTATGTATAAATAATAGTTAGTATATGTACTTATATATGTTCACAACTACGATACCTTAAACAGGTTCTTTTGAATGCCTTTGCAGAGGATGGCCGAGCGCCCACCCATACGCCCTTTCGCCTGGACGCGTTTCAAGTAGCTGAGATACGACTATGCTGATAATAATGACTGGTCAAGCCAAAGCTAAACTTCTTAATAAATACATACAAGTGAGTATATACGAAAATACTTTGGAGTGAATTCAACCCTCGTTGCCTGATTTGTTGGTTTGGCAGCATGTTTATTGTTATTTGTGGCATGCGTGCCTGCACATTTGTTATATGACGCAAGGTTACCTAAAAGGTTAAAGATTATGCCAGTTGGTGGTAATATAGATTTCAAGCCGATAATTAATTTACTACTTCAGCCAGAAATGTATCTATATAGTATTACATTCACATTTCAAAACAATTTTTGTTTTGTATGTGTTTTGTGTGCTCTACTATGTATATGTGCGTATACATGTATGTAGGTACCCAGCAAGCATTTCTGTAAGTGTTTTTAAAAGCATTTTAATGTAAGTGTGCTCGAATAAGCGATAAATAAGTATGTAATTAACTTACTTTAATATTTTATAGGCATAGGCAGAAAATGTTTACAAATCAATGGTTTTAAAAACGTAATGCAAATGTTTATTATTATTATTAACCCCAAAGGATACCCTCTTCCCGCCGGAACTTTTTCTTCTTCAACTTTTGCGCAGAGTCACGAAAGTCAAGGTCGAGAAATGCTGTAAAGCGATTCTGATATATCAAAAGTGTTGGAATGAAAAATAAAATACTGGCCTAAGCTAAGCAACGTTGTGGTTTGTGTAATTCAAAATTAGATTTACAAGCCTTCAAAAATATGGAGCAACAGTGTCTGGTTACACGAGAGGGAATATTAACCCAGATATTACTGAAATATATTTTGCTTTTGTTTGGAAATTTTTTTCGGGTCATAATTAATAACTACTTACTAAATTAAACAGGAAAAATATTTAAAAAATTATATATATGAATACATATCGTCACCTGAAATGCAAAAAGACGTAACAAACATCGTCACTGAAATGGAAAAAGTTGTGACTAATATTGTTTTTTTTTTTTCATAAAACGATATGGGAAGTTGTCATTCGTTGAAATCCATCATATCAATAAATTTAAATTTTTTTATTAGTTATGACTTTTTGCTGTTACGTCTTTTTGCATTTCAGGTGACCATATATATCACTGACTGAATATTGGAATAATGCTAGTCAATCGAACTGCACACAGAAAATATAACGGAATTATACACATTTACATTGAGATTTTTATTCGGCCTGTTTTTTTTTTAAATACGGTAGCAAAAAGTGGCTAACTACAGCCAGAAGAAGCTAACTTGAAATTCAGTCTGTCAGTAATTTAACCATAAAAATTGTACTAAGCATTTCCCTTCGACTTACAAGTGGGTGAAGGCTAATAATTTTTAAACGACTCGTATAATGCCGAATTTCCACTAGACATTGAAATGCCAAAAAATTTATGCCATTTAAAAAATGCCAAGTGGAAATGAACTTAATGGCTATTTTTGTAATGTAATGACAACATTATTTTTTAATGCCCGACTTTGTCATTGGTCATTTTTGCCATTTAATGCCTAGTGGAAATCAAGCATAAGGTGGAAGATTATATCGAAAATCATGTCTGATAACAATTTCTATAAACTTTTTATTACCAGTGTCTAAGGGCACGTTAACACAGGAAGCGGAGCCGAGCCGAGCGAAGCCGTTCCGAGCCGAGTGAAGCCATTCGAATTGCTGTAGCTATATGAAAGTGTTCACACAGCAAGCTTTTTCATAAGCGTTTTGGAACTGAAAGTAAAGCAGTTTTTGATTTCGAATTTTCTATTTAATTTTTATGTTTCATAAAGCAGAGTTTTACAATGAATCTTTTGAATAAAATTAAGCAAATATTTTTGCCGCTTTTCATTGGCTGTAAGTTTTTTGGTATCTTTGCAGCAGAGTCCATGAGAAAAGCTTCGCTTCACTTCGTTCAGTGTGAACAGCAGCCTCCTCGCTTTGTTCCACCTAAGAATCACTTTGGGATACATTAAAACTTTATTCTGTACCAACAACGGCATCTTAGGGAGGAAATCGTAGCTGCAGCTCAGCGAATTACACCAGAGCAATATTTTGCGGCAACACGTGGTGTCATGTCACTGCAATGCTTGCGTGCCGTGGAAATTTATACTTTGAACCGCATATGTACATACATACAAGGGCATTCGTAGCCGTGGAGGTTCCGAAATAATTTTAACATATATCTGGCAAACAAAATGACAATTTAATATATCTTACCAAAATCAGTGAACCACGAAGTTTCGTTTCAATCATTTTTTTTGGGGAATTTATTTTAAGCAAACATGAAAAAAATATTAATTTTTTTTTACTTTTACTTAAAGTCAAAGGGTAAGCACCTTCAATAGGGACTTCCAGCAGAAATGGCCAACGTCTGGCTATAAAGAGAATCGATGCTCAAATAATTAAAGGCTATAGGTCAAACCTTTAGGTAAGAATTACGTAAGTATCTGCGATTACTATCGATCCCGGATTTCAATAATTCATATGCTTACAAAATTTTTTTTTTAAAGAAATAACAATATTCTGATCTGATTCAGCTGGCATCCACGACTTTGGCTTGTAAGCGCTGTTTAAACAACGATCTCGCCATTATGCTAGATTCTTTAAGTTCTAATTTTTTAATTCAAGTACTTAATAAAAATAATATTAAAAATTACTAACTTTTCCTTTTATTTAACTAACAACTTAATTTACTCCCCCAATTGGTTCTTAAAAATACTTGACATCGCATTAGCATCCGCGGATGTCTAAAATTCCACATTCGCTACAACCCTAATACATACATGTTCATTAATCGAATAAAGGGTTTCATTTCTGTTTTTTCCCATATATTTAAGTTCATTTTAGTTATTTATATAATCACTTTTTATTTGTACATTTATTTTTTGTTTATTCATGTTACTCGGAGTTTTTATGTTACAAATTACTTTATATATACATAATTAGTTAATGTTCGTTTTTCTTACATTTATTGACTTACTTAAATTTAATGTCAATAAACAGAAACATTCATTCGTTAGAAATTTAATTGAGTTTACCATTTCGAATTTAGTTTTAAAGATTATCTTCTTAAGAAACCAAAATAGAGAAAAATTTTTCATGAATATTTTGCAAATTTTTTTGCCCCAAATACTAATATGCCGAACTTTGGCAATTTAATTTTGTAACTGTATAGCCAAGAAGATTTAGATTAAGCTTTCTTGAAACGCTTAAAAAGTTTTCTTTAAACATTTGTAATAAATTTTTTGCTTTCCAATGTGCCATTTCGATTATAAATGACTTATTTTAAAGTACTGCAAAAATTCAAAATTAGCTTTTCCTAGGCTTAATGTTTATTTGAGAAGAATGTGAATAAGTTTGATTAAGTTCATTTTGCTTGTTGGGTTGTGGCCAATGAAAAATTGGCAGAATTAGATGTGTATGTTTATCATTTTTGTGTTTCTGTGTCTCCCAGTCATGCTATTCAATATATTTGTGCAATCTACGAAGTGTACAAAAATAAGAGTGCAAAGTGCCAAAAGTACACCACAAGGATTTGACAAATTATCTCCTTAGATTTAGGATTGGCTGTGGAATGATGTGCAGGCTCAGTTTAAATATTGGTTTTCTATTTGTCTAAATGACACTTGGGGAATTTGATTTGAAATTATACTGCTGTTTTATATGTATGCATTTGTACAAACTTTTAAAACAGGGCTATTATGAAAATAACTAAACACGTTTTTAAATGGCCTTAAGCTTTGAATGAACCGAGATGTCGTTCGCAAAGCAAATGAAGAAAATATGGAAATGTTGCTTTTTGTTCTGAAACACTTTTCAAATATCGTTCAATATAGGTAAATCGATTTATTCTTTGCTTTTTTTGGGGTGTTTAACTTGGAGAAATAATCAAAAATAAATAATTTAAATTGCTTTACACTTTCTTTTCATCAAAAATAATCACTAAAAGTGAACCATGAAACGTACTGACTCCCTTCCAGCTTCAACCGATGATTCATCCAGAGTGGAGGCAAAGTCTAAAATCTAAATAGTTTGTTCAGCTACATATATACATTACAATTTTGTTTTCAGTCAGATGAAATTGTCTGAAAATTTTTGTTTTACATATTTAATTGAATATGGATGGCTGCTACAAATTCGTTCTAGCGGCAAGATAAGCAGATGGACCTGTTCCTTCTTGCATTCCATTAACACGAATGTTTGTGGAACCGCAAATGCAGCGAATGCAAAAAATTTTATCTGAGGGAAAGAGCGTACTAAATTTGCAATAGAGAATTTTCTGCAATATATGCAAAGTTTTTCAATTCAGAAGTATCTCTCTTCGCGCGAAAACCACATCGCATAAGTCCCTCATCATGCCCGTGTTGGCATATGTCGCAGAAGCATAGACAATGATGACAGCATCCGATGAGACGACACTTGGAGTATTCGATAGAAGGCGAGTACCGCAGACGATGGAAGGATGAACTGTATGAGCTTTACAACGTCATATACATAGTGCAGCGAATTAAACTACAGCGGCACCGTTGGCTTGACCATGTCATAAGAATGAACTCCGACGCTCCAGCTCTTAAAGTATTGTACTCGGAAACCCCCGGTTGCAGCTGAGGATAAATTAAGCACCCACGCGATGGAAAGACCAAGTAGAGAAGGACTTGAATACACTCGGCATTTCCAATTGGCGTCAGTTGGCACAGAAGAGAAACGACTGGCGTGCTTTGTTGAACTCGGCCAAAATCGCTTAGCCAGAAGAAGAACAAGAACATTCTTGAATTAAAAAAAAAAAACAATTTAATGAATTTTAGTTAAAGCTATTATTCTAACTTAGTTGTAGAGACTTTTTTGTTGTTACTAGCAACCGTTCATATGTAAGTAATAGACTTTTTGAAACTAAAATATTTGTGATACAAAAAAATTTCCGATCATAAAATGAAATAATAATAGAGATAAATATGTATATGTGAGTAAATGGTAAATTTTTTTTGTAAACAGCATTATTGAAAGCGTGAAATAAATAAATTTTCTTTTAATAATTAAAATTCCAATCAAAATATGAAATGTTTCCCATAACTTTAACAACTGACATACTTATAAATAATTTATAAAGCTCGAAAGCTCAGTTTCGGTCGAGCTAACTTATTTTAATTAATTTGCGAAAATAACATTAGTGGAAATACATTCCAACAAATATACATACATATGTACATATTTTTCATTTTATGGTATACTTTTAAAAACGAAAATGTCAATAAGCAGGCATGCAACTTCAGAAATTGCAACCATATGCGTGGGTGCTTTGTTGATGACTCTCAGCCTGATTGGGTGGTTGGTAGGTATTCGTACG
>NW_016177961.1:0-8150 GCF_001687245.7 Rhagoletis zephyria | reverse complement strand
AAAATTAGACCCTCTCCTGGAGCTTGCAGGGCTTATGGGCTCCCCAATACAGTACTACATAAAATGAGCTCATTTATAATAACTTGTGAAGTTTCTGCTCCAGATTTCTGTGGAAGAAGGCTTTTAAAGTGAAGTAGCAAGGCTACCAGTAGAAATTAGAATCAGCAATCAATTTAAGTTATCAGACATTTTTTTTCACTCGCTGGTTGAGAATTGGGAGCATACGTCTTAGGCATTTTTTGTTGACAAAGTATACTTTTAGGCGTTGTCTTTACTCATTCAGCACATTCTCTAAAAATAAGCTAAATTGCTAAAATACACTAGTCGATTAAATACTTCTCAGCTCTCCCTCGAATGTCAAAGAGCACTAATTTAGTGAAGACCTCAAAGGGATTAGCCTTTCTAGATACATACATAAATTAAACTAAAGCTAAACATTTTTTATAAAAAAGCGATTCATTTGACAACCGCTGTACAATATTTAGTTTCGAAATTCTTCAAACTGGTTTTTTTAATTTTTACAATTCTCGAATTTACATTATGGTGTTATAATTGACGTCAATTGGCTTTTTTCGTATTTTTTTTATACATCGTTCTTTTGTTTATAACTGCTTCTACTTTTTATTTGAATCAAGTTGCTTTTTATCAAGGCAAAATTTTAACAAAATTTTTAAAGTTACGCACAGATATAATTAATCATTATTTCAGGACAATCGGAATTTTTCCAAATCGATTAAAAGGTTAAGTAACAAAACTAATCTTCACAAGAAAAATATTTAGTCAATGTGAAGAGTGTCGTAAAGGTGTTCTATGGAGAATCTACCAATTCATTCATTTTATATTGAGTAATATCACAACTGACACTTATACATCGACATCAGATGAGAGTATTAAATGCCACAAATAAAAAAAAAAAACATACACATTCTAGTTAACTGCTGTTGGTCCAGGCCGCTTTTTGTAAAAGATTCGAACTCTTTTCTTGCCAGCAGCTCTCTATGTAAAATTTTCTCCAGCACCACGAGTATCTCTCTCTTCCGTTTTCTCTAGAATGTCCCACTAGTTGTTGTTAAATTTTGCCATTTTCTATCTACTTTCCTTATATTTCAGTTGTCGTTGTTGTGTTGTGTTGTTTTCGTTAATATGAGCTTTTTGATATTTACTCTCAAGTTTTAGGTTTATCGAAGTTCGCCAAACTGGCGCGTTCGGTGACTCGCAGCCGTCAATTCAGCGCACATCTGCCAACACTGAAGGATCCAACGAAACAATCCAATCTGGCGCATGTGAGTACAGTTTATGTCACAAATTATAGTCCACAAGTGACAACTGATCAATGACAGCTGGAAAATTGCAGATGACAAGTGACAAATGACTAATTGCAGGTGACAAGTGACATAGCGTGACAAGAAATTGACAGTTAGCATTTATCTAACAAATGACAAATTACAGTTGTTAAATTATAAGTGACAAACGACAGATGACAATTCACAAGATAGAGATAATAAATAACGCATTATGAATGACAAGTGACAACTGAAAAATGACAGATGACATGCGGCGACGGGCAATTCTCAGGTTAACAGTATTAGAAAGCAAGTGGCAGATACGACGTGGCAAATGACTTAAGAAAAACGCTCACAAATGACAGACGACAAAAGGCAGGGAAAAAATGACAGTTGAAAACTTGCAAGTGACAAATGACAAACAGATGACAAGTGACAACTGAAAAATCACAAATGACCAGCATTAGAAGACAAGTGACAAGTGACAGACGACAAGTGACAAATGACAAATGATGTAAGGAAAACTGTCAAAAATGGAAAAGGATAATTGAGAAATGGCAGTGAATAATTGGCAAGTGACATATTACTGATGACAAGTGACAAATTACAATGGGCTAAATAAAACACTGATTTGAAAAAAAGATTATTCGAGCTTTTAAAACTGCAAAGCACAATCAATTTTTAATCTGCCATTTCTTGTCTATTTGCTCTTCTTTGCTACTCCATTTCATTTCTCACAGATGATGTCACTCAGCGCCGATATTATGCCACAATACAGACAAGAAGCGCCTAAAACGCCGCCACACATTCTTTTGCATTATTGTGCATTTAAAGCAATTTGGGATTGGGTGATATTGTGTTTAACATTTTATACAGCCATTATGGTAAGCTATAAGTGTAATGTAACGTGCGATCAAAGCAAAGCAAATGGAATAGGCAGTGCGCACAAAATGCATAAATAAGTAAAATGACAAAGGTTGGCGTTCGTTGAGAATTTTTAATAAAAGAACTTAACTTTTTAAACAGCGTAAAGTTACATACCTGGTACGATAGGAGAGGCAAAGTGGGCCTGAAAGTATGCAGGAAAAATTGTTCATACTTTAATATGAGAAATTCTGATTATAAAAGTTATAATACAAGCTTTAAGGGCCTGTGCTCGCATGCAATGCTTTGGCATTCACTGCTACAGGCGCACAGAGTAAAATCTCTCACTCATTACAGGGTTAGAGTTTATTGGCAGCCTAAAAGTACGCTTTAATCAGTTCTAAAGCATTTTTCCTACATGCGGCAATGAGAGTTGCTTCCAGATTTACACTAGTCGTCATTTGATTAGCACAACCTTTTAATCCTTGGTATTTAGAGTTTTTATTTCGTTTATTTACTATTCATTAATTTTCTTTATACAAACGTAGCATATTATACGTGTAAATGCGATTTTAAAATTTTATAAAAATTAAGAAAAATGTCAACAAAGATGTACACTATCCTAATGGCCTAAAGTGAATAAATGAATAAAAAAAATTTCATAAATCAACGATATTTACAGCCACTTGAAACTTTAACTTTATTATAATAAAATTTAATGGGCTACAAAGCTGCATATCCGAAATTTTTCGAAAAATATTTTTATAAGAAATGAATGAATATTAAATAAACCAAAGAAAAGCTGTAAATGCCAAGAGTTAAAAGGGTTACAAGCAGTGTATACTAGCACATTAAACGATGCTCTCAGAAAAGTTGGAAGCAAAGACTTTTAGTGCAGTAGCAGAAGATTTACAGCTAAATCCAATTTTTGCCAAATTTTTCGCACTCGCCTTCTCGCCAATTATACATCTATACAATAAACTGCCGCTTTTATTACATTTAATATTCAAAGTGCTCTAAATTTTCGCTTTGAATGTGGTTGCTATCTGTGTGTGTGTGTGTGCAATTACAAGCACTCGAGCATTTTGCCAGAACGAGTCTATGTGGGAATTTATGAGTAGCAAAGCACACTCAAATCGTATGAATGTAATTGTGTACGTGTGTGTAAGTGCTGGCAGCGCTAGGCTAACATTTACATGTAGGTTTCATGTTCTTTGGGCATAATAAATACGCCCCGGCGGCTGTTGGGGAACCTTTGCTGTGGGTAAATGGTTTCCACACATTCGCCGCTAAGCGCTTAAAATCGTATGATTTGTGCGCTCAAGTGAAAATTATCGCCGCTATGATGTAGGCACAAGTGTAAGAGAGGGGGATTTGAATGTATAAAGTCGGCAAAGGCCACAATTTGCAAAGACATGCTCAGTAAATTTCAAATGAAATTTTCGTTACACTGCCACCCCAAATGATTTTTTAATTTGTAATGCTCGATTAAAGCGATTGTACTTTGATGATTTTGAAATACTTTTACGAAAAGCTTAAAGGAAACCAATTCTCTGCGAGATAGTACCGAAGCGAGTTTTGGGTACGAAAAAATGTTGCCGAAAAATGTTTTGCTAAAATATATTTTAATTTGTGTGCACTGCAGCGTAATTTCTATTTAATGCCTTTGCTCATATCACTTGCTCGCTCGCTAGCGTTCATATCTTGTGGGCGTGTTTGTTTGCCTCTTTTGGGCACTTCAAAGGTACAGCGGTGCGTATGAGTAATGTTTGTCGTGGTTAAATTAATACTTTGCGCTTCAAGTGCTTAACGCACACGCACACACGCACAAATTTACTCTTAAGTATTTATTTAAGCATATAATCCCAGCTACAATTTGCTTATAAGAGCGCAAGTCTGTGCAAGCAGAAGAAAAGCATTGAACATATAGCGAATGAGCCAACGATGAAGTATTTTAGAGAAAAAATTAGAAAAAATAAAATACTTAGTCCTTTGTATAGCCAACAAAACCCTACCTCGAAATGGTTTACCTGCCCATTCGAGTGGTCCGTAAAAATTGGTAGCAAATCAATGGGAAATGGGTATATTTTTTTTAGAAGCAATGCTGCAGTGTTTTTATAGAACACTCCATCATTTACTGCCAGTACTTGCTTTTTATACAGTGTATCGGCGTGCCTATTTCATTTGCTATGTCCACGAAAAATATATTCAATATTTTTGGAGACATTTCTTAATTGTTGGCGCTGCCTTAATTTTCCTTTCAGGTGCCGTACAATGTAGCTTTTAAAAATAAAACTTCAGAAGACGTTTCACTACTCGTTGTCGATTCCATAGTAGATGTTATATTCTTTATAGATATCGGTAAGTACGAAAACAAAGTTTTGCTATGCTTGTACTAAAAATATTTATTCAAAAATGTAAGCCTTTCTGCTTGAAAAAACTATGAAGAGTAGCTTTATAGCAAAGAGCAACGTTTACTGGGCTTCTTAGTGGTACCTTACAACTTCAGACTTCTACAAATAATTTCATAAGCCGAATGGGAATTACAAGGCTTACTCAATTAATTTTGCATACTTTCGGGCGTAATTTTCTCGCGAAAGACTTAATCTAAGAACTGATTAAATTTGTGGGAATAAATCGGTGAAGTTATGGCTTTTCTAAGAAACAGTTCGAGATGCTATGTCAGAAGTTAGTCAAAGAAAGGAATATTCTAGGAAAATAGTATAAAGCCTTTGAAAAAACGCAAAAGTACGTTGGATGTTTTTCTTCTTTTTTTTTAAAAGAAACCTGATCAGCATTTTTTTTAAATTAGTTATAAGAAAGAGAAGAGAAGAGAATATGAACTGACCTCATAAGGCAAGTGATGAGATCTTTAGGGTCTTAAATAAGTATGAGGAAGCTCTCAATAAAAAAATTTTCTCTCTAAATGTAACCGACGGCTTCACATTCCAATAATTGTAGACGATTATTCTCGAGTAGTTTATTGCACTCGTTATTTTGTGCCTATATCTGATCGAAGCGACCCTCATTAGTCTCAAAATTAAAAAAAAAAATATTTCTGCTCTCTTTCTGCTCTTTCTCTTCGCTCCACCACCTTCCTCCACCGTACGCCAATTTTCCCTGCTCTTCATCTCCCCAACCGACCTCCTCTTCTCCATCCCTCTCTCTTTCTCTTCATATTTTCATTGCAGTTTTAAATTTTCACACAACGTTCGTCGGTCCCGGCGGCGAGGTGGTCAGCGATCCCAAAGTGATCCGCATGAACTATCTAAAGTCCTGGTTCATCATCGATCTGCTCAGCTGCCTGCCATACGATGTCTTCAATGCCTTCGATCGGGACGAGGATGGGATCGGTTCGCTTTTTAGTGCGCTGAAAGTGGTGCGACTGCTGCGACTGGGGCGTGTGGTGCGCAAACTGGATCGCTATCTGGAATATGGCGCCGCCATGCTCATACTGCTGCTCTGCTTCTATATGCTGGTGGCGCATTGGCTGGCCTGCATCTGGTACTCGATCGGACGCAGCGATGCCGATAATGGAGTAAGTGTGTTATATCGAAGCTAGTTCTTATACTGCTGTGTATTGCTGTACTCTTTTCTTCCCTCGCACATTCACGCGCCATTTCCTTTGAACTTCGTATTTTTTCTGCACTTTTTAACTCTTTGTTTACTTTCATTTACATTTTTATTTTATTTTTTTTCTTTTTGCTACCTTCACACAGATACAGTACAGCTGGCTGTGGAAGCTGGCGAACGTTACCCAATCGCCGTACTCGTACATCTGGAGCAACGACACCGGACCGGAACTGATAAATGGTCCGTCGCGCAAGAGTATGTATGTGACGGCGCTGTACTTCACCATGACCTGCATGACATCGGTGAGTTCTCGGGCATTGCGCCATGCGTCAGAGCGTGACAAACCATTTTAACTGTAAATGCTACAGCATTCTAGATAAAAAAAAAAAAAACATTTTAATCTAATTTTGCAAATTATTTCCAGTTGCAATTTTCAGTAAAATCACTTTCTGTATATTTGCAGGTGGGCTTTGGCAATGTGGCCGCCGAGACGGACAACGAGAAGGTGTTCACCATCTGCATGATGATTATTGCAGGTGCGGTGTCCGACACGTTCCGTTGCCGCGTCCAATTTCGCTAAACGAAACGAAATTGCGCAACGCTTCGTAAGAGACGTAAACGCAAAACGGTAGCTAGGCAAATGTGTGCGCCCCGAGCAAGAGAAAGAAAATTACAAAAAAATGGAAACAAATGAAATTAAAATTTAAAACTAAAATTAAAAAATTTTAATAACTGCAGAGAATAGAAGTAAAATATTAAAAAGCTGCATATGAAAATATTGTTGAATTGAGCACAGAACCCAAAACTGAAACCTGAAAACAATTTGAAATTTAAGAAAAATTAAATAAAATTAAGAAAAGAATATTAAAATTTCTTTATATTACCAAAAAATTATTTAAAAAAAAATTTTAGTTTAGAAAAATTAAAATTTTTAATTGGAAACATTTCTGAATTTAATTTTTGAAAAATTAAATAAAATTAAGAAAAGAATATTAAAATTTCTTTATATTAGCAAAAAAAATTTAGTTTAGAAAAATTTAAATTTTTAATTGGAAACATTTCTTAATTTAATTTTTAAAAAATTAAATAAAATTAAGAAAAGAATATTAAAATTTCTTTATATTAACAAAAAAAATTAGTTCAGAAAAATGTAAATTTTTAATTGGAAACATAACGGGCTCGCACATTTCAAAGCGCCGTCACGCCGCTAGAACTAATAAATGCTGAGTTGGTGTAGTGTGCCTTCGTTGAAACATTTTCCATAAAATAAGCCAAATTCAATTCAAACTCAAGTAAACCCATAAAATTCGCCTTCAAAAATCCCATATTTCGTAGATTTGTTGTTGTTGTTCAATCATATACTTGAAAAAGTAAGCATTGTTGCCAGTTCACATACTCGTTCGTAACTCTCTGTAGGCTATGTACTCGAATTAAAGCTAGTCACCACAACTGACACCATTTCATGCATTATTATTGATTTTTAAAAAAGTTTACCTATAAAATATGCTAAATGAACAAAACATTTGTGTAAAACTCTTCAACTCTCTTACTGTAACTATTTCTCTTCTCTCTGTACAAAATTTTCATTACTTTCATAAAAATTTTAATACTCGAATTTTTATTGTAAATATGAACAACAAATATTTGTGAAATACAACACTGCGTCACCAATTTAAAAAAAAAATAGTTGGACAATTCGTCGTTATGTGTGAGTTTTTCTAAGCTTTAAAAAGCACATAACAAAGCAAGAGTCTGTGGTTTACGCTTTCCTTTGCGTTGGTGTTAGTTTTGGTGGTAAAAGTGTAATTCTTGAATATCTGTGTGCTTTTCATAAAACTTTGCGAAACTTGTTCATATCATTTTAAGCAATACCATGTAAAACAGTAAAAAAAAATAGGGCAGCAATTAAACAAAGTGTGGAAAAAACTCAGCTTTCACAGTCAAAGCTTGATACTAAGAAAAAAAGGACTGCTTTTAGGCTGCTTTGTTGAACAAAGAATGTTGCAACAAAAAAATAGTCAGCACGCGCCGAGCTTCTAAAGCTTTCTATACATTTTATATCAGTCACGATCAAAACGTATCCCGCAGGTGCAGCTTTTGAAAGCGCTCTGCAGCTTTTATTTGGGCACGCATAGAATAAAAGCTCCTTCTAATCATACTTTTTTTTTATATAGAACAATCATAAATTAAGCATAAACCACATGTGAAAGGTTTAAGAGCTTTATATGCTTCGAGAGCCAACCCTGGACAAACAATTTCCGTAGAATCAATTTTATATAATAGTAATGAATTATGTAGATACATATCATAAAGCTACAGTTAAAAGCTATCTCTGATGATCACAAACAAAAACATATACATCAGTAGAAGTTTTATAAAAAATTTATTATGAAGGTGCTCAAAGTAAAAGCTCTCTCTGATCGGCACTGA
>NW_016177957.1:3833-8152 GCF_001687245.7 Rhagoletis zephyria | reverse complement strand
TCCTCCCCTCCTTCCCGCCAAAGGTCAAATCAATTTAGAGCAGTTCTTCGGTGTTTTCAGCAGTAGAACTTTCAGTACTTTCAGTACTTTTCGTAGTTTTGTGTTTGCTGCTGTGTGCGCAACAGTGCCAATGACAGGGCCACCATTAAGAGCACCACCACCAGCAAAAACTGTTGCACATTCAGACATCAAACACCGGATCGACCGGTAATTTAGAAGCGGGGAAAGTGTGTGTGTTTGTTTGTGTTTGTTTGCATGATGACACGCTGTTAATGACGAAATTTTCCACGCATAATATTTGCATTTATCTTCAGGAAAGTTAATGAAGAGCTGATGATGATCTGATAATCTAGATTCTAGAAAATCTTGTTTGGGGAATTTAGTTTTTGGGGAAGATGACATTCCTCTCACATGTCAAAGGGCAGAGGACAGCAGCAACAGTTGTCAGTCAACTTTGACCTCCTCCTCCTCTTCCTTCTTCTGCTTCTTCATTGTCGGCATCGCCGTTTTCCTCTTGGCCATCGGGCATCAGTAGTAGAGCAAAGAAGTGGAAAGCATCGGACTAAGCACACAAACACGCACACCGACAGACAGGCAACTTTCTCTATCTCACTCACTGCTCATTGGCACACTGACTTACTTACCTGCTTGTCGATGAAGAAGAAGAAGAAGAAGAACTTGAAACAGAAAAACAGTCGAAACTTGAAAGAGAGAGAGAGAGAGAGAGCCGTCGCTGCTGAAGCTGCCGCAAGTCATCTGGACACGCCACCAATTTGCTCTTCTCTTCTCTCTTACTCTCACTCCAACATCGAACGAAAGACTACTTTCTCTCTTCTCCTTCTCAAGAGTGTACACATTTTTTCGTCTCTCTCTCTCGGCGATTCAATCGTCGATTTGTTTGTTTTACGGTCACCTATCATTACACACCTGTGCACTTGCCGTTGCCGCCGCCGTCGCAGCCGCTGTCGTCGTCGTTGTCGATTACCCGCCGACTTCGTCTTCGGGTGAAAAAGGAAAAAGTGGTGGCAAAGAGACTGCAGTCTTCCACCTCCAGCTCCACCTCCACCTCCAGAAGAGCTGCTGCTTGCTTGCTTCTACTGTTGCTGCTGCTGCTGCTGCTGCTCCAACAGAAATGATCAGTGGTAATCGTAGTGGTTAGTGGGGGGAAGTCAACTGCAAACACAAACTCGCACACACCAAATCTGCTGCCACATTTTTTGTTCAGACAGCGTCAGACTCTTCTTCCTTCTCCTCCTCCTCCTCTTTACAAAGTCTTTTTTGCTTCCATCCATCCGTTATCCGCCGCTGCTGCTGCTGCTGCTGTNGTCTCTCTCGGCGATTCAATCGTCGATTTGTTTGTTTTACGGTCACCTATCATTACACACCTGTGCACTTGCCGTTGCCGTCGCCGTCGTCGATTACCCGCCGACTTCGTCTTCGGGTGAAAAAGTAAAAAGTGGTGGCAAAGTTGCCCCTCTTTTACCTCTACTGCTGCTGCTGCTGCTGCTCCAACAGAAATGATCAGTGGTAATCGTAGTGGTTAGTGGGGGGGAAGTCGACTGCAAACACACTCGCACACTCGCACACACCAAATCTGCTGCCACATTTTTTGTTCAGACAGCGTCAGACTCTTCTTCCTTCTCCTCCTCCTCCTCCTTACAAAGTCTTTTTTGCTTCCATCCATCCGTTATCCGCTGTTGCCGCTGCTGCTGCTGCTGCTCGAAAACGGAGGACCACTTTCACTTTCTCTCTCACACTGTCGTTCACTTTCACTTTCACTCCTGCTGCTCACACTCTGCGCGGTAAGGAAGGCGGTCCAGTGTGTGTTCCGAAACTGTGCACTTGTTTGTCCGAAGATTTTCCCGACACTGCCGTTGCTGCTGGAACAGCGTCTCTGGAGCTGTGCTAAAGCTGTTTCAACAGCTTTTGAAACGGGTGCTTCAGCTTGAACTGACTTTGACTGACTGACTGCTTCTTCAGTCTTCAGTTTGCGGCGAGTCTGGGCTCAAGTGATTGCTTCAACTTTTGTGCTTCAGATTTTTCAGCTCCAGACGACGCAGACGACAGCGACGAGCAGCAGTCACTCGGGAACTCTTCCATCTAAACACTGAAACACTTTTCAGCTTTGAATCATACTCATCAGTCTTTATCATCAGGTGATTTTGGGNTCAAGTGATTGCTTCAACTTTTGTGCTTCAGATTTTTCAGCTCCAGACGAAGCAGACGACAGCGACGAGCAGCAGTCACTCGGGAACTCTTCCGTCCAAACGCTGAAACACTTTTCAGCTTTGAATCATACTCATCAGTCTTTATCATCAGGTGATTTTGGGTGAACTTTACCTGAGTGTGACTTTACTACTGCTCATCGTGTGTGTGTGTCTTTTGTCGTCGACCTTGTCACCACCACTGCTGTTGTTGTTGCATCATTCAGCTGAATCAACACACATCACAATCTACCACCGCCAACACTACTAGTCCTGACATCGTCTGCCATTGTTTGTTTGTTCTCTCCATTTTTCTTTCCTATTTTTCTACCTTTTTATCCTTCTGTCCACTCAGCAGCAGCACTTCTTCTCTGTCCAGCTTTTGTGCTACACATTGGGGTTTTCGTCATTTTGTATTCCAGCAAAATTTTGTTTGTTTGTGCTCTTCTTGCTCAAGTCACCTAGTTCGTGCTGTTTTGCTGCTGCAAGCGCTGGACATTAAATAATTTTTCTCGAGTGGTTTTAAAAGATGCTCAAGCGCCCACATTTACAAAAATGAAGCTGCCCACATTTCACCTCAGCAGAAGGACCCCATCTATTACCTCCATTAATCTTTCAATTCGTAATTTCCTGTAAAGTGATTTGTAGAGTGATCACCACCACTACCACCACCACTGCCACGATGCTGCCAAAACCAACATAGTAGTAGATTTGCAGTTGAAGAGTGCTCTCCCCATCCCTTCTCAGTCATCACCACCACCATTTAATCTTCCTACTATCACATCCTTTTGAACCCACTTTTGGTTCAAGTCACCACCACCTCCTATCACCACCTCCCATCACCCACTCATTATCACCACCCCATCACCATGCCCTTTGACTGTGAATCGGAGACGGCCTGCTTCGACTCGGTGAACACCGTGACGCTGTGCGCCTACCGGCCGGCACTGGAGTCCAAGCTGAGCTCCCTCTCCTCGGTGGTCAACCACGCCAATGGAAGCCACGCCGGAAATGGCCACCACGGCACCGCCGGAAACGGAACCGCCAACGGTGGCTCAACCACTTCCCTTGCCACCGCCGCCGCTGCCATTTCCGCACCTGTATCTTCCGCCCGCGTGGCAGTGTCAGTGAGCGGCGTCTGTCTGTCGTACGGCCGGCGGCGTACCTCCCTCAAGCCCGTCCTCAACTCTATATCGCTCAATGTGCCAGAGGCGGCCATGTAAGTCCAATCTCCGAGAGACCTTATCTACAGAAGAGTTTTAGAGAGATAGATTAGCTTTTAGAGTGCTGTCACCAAACGTTTTAGTGTGTTGGTTTTTGGTGTCGAAAATCTCTGTCACCACTGGTGCCGCCAGTCANTGTCTGTCGTACGGCCGGCGGCGTACCTCCCTTAAACCCGTCCTCAACTCCATATCGCTCAATGTGCCAGAGGCGGCCATGTAAGTCCAATCCCTGGAAGACCTTATCTTAAAAAGCTTTAGAGAGATAAAATAGCTTTTAGAGTGCTGTCACCACTGGTGCCACCAGTCTCTTCAGTGACAGGAGTGTTGCTGCTGTGTTCCTTTTGTGCACTTGTCTGTACGAAAGCGTGTTCCTTTATCCCGATCATTTACCGCCGTCGTTGATGTTTCTTTCCCCCCAAAACTTCATCGGCGACGGCGACGACGAAGAAAGGTTGAAGTTGAAGTCGATGAAGTGTATAACACTTTTTGACTGCTGCTGCTGCTGCTGCTCCTCAGGCGATTTGCAGCCATCGAGGAGAAGCGAAAAAGAAAAAAGTGTGTGCAAAAAAAAAGTTGCTTGCACCTCTATCTTTCTCTTTTTCTCCCCACTTTTCCACTTTGCCCGTGTGCGCGCACATTGGCGCCCCATTATCGGCGATGGTGGTGGTGGTGGTGGCGGTGGTGAAAAACGGACGGGAAAAGTCTGCGGGTCGACGATTTGGCTCCATCGGTGTCCGATGCTGCTGCGACGGCGGTGATCATTACTCATTCACTTCCTCCTTTTCACGCACTCTTCAGCAGAAGACGACGACGACTTCGGACAAAGTTTTTTGCTGCCACCGCTGCTTCTTCAAACTAATGTCCGGATGAGCACATTTGTCTTTGTGTGTGA
>NW_016177957.1:0-3818 GCF_001687245.7 Rhagoletis zephyria | reverse complement strand
GGGGGGGGGGGGAGAGTGGTGACCAAACTCGGTGAAACAAAAAACAGCGCTCACTCAGCTGCTGCTGAACTTTTTGTCGGCCATCATTGTGGTTTAGAACAGTGGGAAAATGGTGACAGTAGTCAAGACAACAATGACAAGACAATCACGAGAGCGGCATCTTTCTTTCTTTTCTTTTCTTTTTCTCCTTTTATCAATGCCGGGATGATTTGCTCTAATTTGATAAGCAGCAAATGCTCAACAAAATGAAAGGTGAGAAATTCTCACAGAGAGAATTTTTACTTTGAAGAAACAGACTATTTTCTGATCTAAGCGGAAATGTATTGCTCCATTCCATCTGAACTGCTTTTCACAAACAAAGTTTTTTCATTGAGAAAAACACAGCCACTTGTTGACTTTTTGAGTTGTCATTTGTCTGCCCACTTTTTACTGCTTGCGCTTATCAATTAGCCTGCCGCTTAATGACACTGACTAAACTGCTGCTGCTGCTGCTGGTGGCAACTTTAAATGACTTTAAATGACACCACTGTTTTAATATTTTGTTAATCATTTTAAATGTCAAAGTCATATGCTGAGTGTGTTTAGCAGTTGGTGTCTAAGAGAACACACACAGACACAAGTTAATTGGCTCTTGTCAGTGCTAAAGTAGCTGCTGCTGTACAACATTTTGTGCCTTCCTCTTACGTCGACCTCGCAGTGTCACCAAAATCATCGGGTGACATTTGCCTGTGTGTTGTTGTTTGTCACTTGCACTGTCATTTTCGTGGCCGTCATTTTTGCCCCGTTATTTGCTGCTCCTCTCATCTGTTAGATCAGCTCAGTTTTGCGGTTCACCTCTGTGACTCTGAAAATTGTTGTCCTGTTCTCCACACAAGGTCACCACCAGCAACAACCTCAACAACAACATCATCATCATCCTCTTTGCACCTCGTTTCCTTCTCCTCACACACACAGTCGTTCTTCTCCCCCAAAAGTAGTTTTGTCCTGCACCTTTTTTCTTTTTCTCTCGTTCATCGGCCTAGTTTTTTGCCTTTCACTCTCATTCACTTTCTCCTGCTCCCGTTTCACACACTACAACTTAAACTCAGCAGTGTGTCGTTTCGGTGCAGGTTTCAATCTGAGGTGTCAATCATCCTCCTCCTCGAATTGGAGCTGCTTTCAGCTTCTGTTATTATTATTTGCAATCCTCGTTGAGCTTTTTAACTTTAACTTCGANACTACAACTTAAACTCAGCAGTGTGTCGTTTCGGTGCAGGTTTCAATCTGAGGTGTCAATCATCCTCCTCCTCAAATCTGAGCTGTTTTTTGCTTTTATTATTATTTGCAATCTTTGCTGAGCTTTGGCTTCACCTTAGCTTGACGGCCAAGTTGAAGTGCACCACTAAAACCACAACTGAAAAGAACTACCGACGTTAATTGCTCAATATTTGTGTTTCTCCGCTTGCTCCTTTTTATATATTGTTCTTCCTCTTCTTTTGCATTTTCTCAGTGTAACCATGACCGACTACTTTACTTAGCACAGAATCTAGCAATGTCTATTGTTGTCGTTTTCAATGAGAGAAAGAAGAACAGGCAAAAAGGTCGCCCGTTGTCCACTGATGCTGGTCACTAGGTCAGACTGCACTATTTACTCTCCCTCTCACTTTCTTATTCTGCCGAAACACAAAGAGATTGCCTTCTCTTTTGACCGGTCGCAAATGAGCCCATCGGTATAACGTAATTATAATCAGACTTAATTATAATTACGGTCGCGGCGACACTCCACCCGAGTTTATCGATCGGTCAGTCGATGAAGAAATATTCACAGTAAAACAACCTCATTCGGCTCTACTTCGGCGGCCATGATTCGGCTGAGTTTAGCCACATAGAAACAGCAGTGACAGCACCTGCAGCAGCAGCATCAACTTCAGCAACTTCAGCACTTTCCTTGCACTCGAGTGCGCCCACTAATCGATTGATCTATTGTTCAGGCAGTCGGTCAGTCAGTCGGCTCACTCTCGCTGGCCATCACCTTTTGTCAAGGTCTGAGAGCTTTTGCTGCCGCTGAGAACACATCCGCCGCCGCCGCTGCATCATCATCATCATCATCAACAGCAGCAGCACAGTGAAGCACCGAGCACACTTTGATTGAGCAGCCTTTTTCCTTTCTTTCCTCCTCTTCATCTTGGCAGCCAGATTTGCATCCCGATGTTCACGGGAACGAGAGAGAGAAAGAGATAAATGGAGAGTGATTTCAATTTCCGACTTGAGCAACGGGNGATTGAGCAGCCTTTTTCCTTTCTTTCCTCCTCTTCATCTTGGCAGCCAGGTTTGCATCCCGATGTTCACGGGAACAGGGAGAGAAAGAGATAAATGGAGAGTGATTTCAATTTCCGACTTGATCGACGGGCAGCCTCCTGCCCGGCAAATGGTTTCCAGTGTGCGGGGCACTTCCACCTTTTACTTTCACTTTCACCTTCTTTTTCTGACTCTTCTGAAAGAGAAGAGAAGAGAAAACTGCAAGCAAATTGAAGTTGCTTTATGAGCAGTCCGCGCGATAACACTCTCTCGCCGTTTCTATTACCGCTGCTGTTGTTGCTAATGGCGGCGCGGTAATTGGCGCCTGCATTAAGGAGGAAAATCTTCCTTTTATTATTCAACGAAAGACAAAGTCAAAGAGTCTAAATTAGATTACCGTGCATTAAAATGCAAATGTTTTAAGGGGGAGAAAAGAAAAATAAATCAAAACTGTTGCATGTTGAGTGCTTTGTGTTTTAGCGTTCAGTGTAGGTGATAAAAAATGCTCATTAGATTTTATCAGTAGTTTTTATATTGAGAAATTTGGGAAAATGCCTTTTATAGTCAACACATCGACAAAAAAGCTTTCGAACTACTAATAAAAAAATGTTTCTTTTTTTAGATACGGCCTTCTCGGACCCTCAGGATGCGGTAAGTGTCACCCTTATCGCCTTTTTTACTAAAACTTTCAAAATACTAAACCTTTCTTCNGCCTTCTCGGACCCTCAGGATGCGGTAAGTGTCACCCTTATCACCTTTTTACTAAAACTTTCAAAATATTAAACCTTTCTTTTTTCTTCTTATCAACACTTTTTCAGGCAAGACCACCCTGCTTCGGTGCATCGTCGGTCGGATCAAACCGCAACAGGGGGAGGTGCGCGTTTTCGGCTACCAGCCCAACGAGCCGGGCAGCCAGATTCCCGGGCCCTCGGTGGGGTACATGCCCCAGGAGGTGGCCGTCTACGATGAGTTCACCATCGAGGAGATGCTCTACTACTTTGGCCGCCTCTTTGGCCTCGAGGCGGATTTTCTGGCCGGCCGCATTCTCTTTCTCATCTCCTTCCTCGACCTGCCCAACAAGAATCGGCTGGTGAAGCACCTCAGGTAAGAGAGGAACTTGGTGGAATTTTCGGAACTAGAAACCTATGAATTTTGGAACGGTTGACTGTTAAATCTACTTTGTTGCTAATGTTTGCTCACAACTGACTGTCTACTACCGATGGCATAGCAAGCACCACCACCTGTTGCACAACTGTTTGCCAGTGCTTGTGCTAGTGTGTCCTATTTTGGGAACGCCGGCTATTTGCTTCACTCGCACTCACACATATTGATGCCTAGAAGCGATGAAATGGTATACTTTATTAGCGCGCTCATTCACGACTTTCGGAAGAGAGAAGGAGAGAGAGGAGAAAAAGTGGCGGACAGGCGCTGGAAATCAAGTGCTTTCTCCCGCTCTTTAGCATCACTGATCAGCTGCTGCTGTTGCTCAGCTGTTCACTACTTTGTAGTACATTCTAATCTAGCTGCAGTGCAATGTATGT
>NW_016177956.1:0-8153 GCF_001687245.7 Rhagoletis zephyria | reverse complement strand
TATATTGCACTGAAATTTTTAAATCATTTTTTGAATTACTCATATATTTTAAATTTCAAAGTTATTTATAAGATCCTGACGTCAGAGAGAAAAATTAAGAACGCAATTTTACTATATTTGGCCCTTGGTTTGGCGAATATATTGATATTTTTTTTTGTGCAAAATTGCATGCCGCAATAGATAAACAAAGAAATATAGCCAAAGCTGGTCAACATAAAGCGTTTCTACTATTGCCACCAGTGTAAATTACAAATCCCGAAAATCCCGGGATTCTAGGCAATAATCCCGGGATTTTCGAGACTTAAAAAATACCATTCCTAGTATGTATGCATGTTTTTTGTGCGCTTCCAAATATTTTCACTTATCAGCACTTGAAGCGAACACTCGTTACCCGCTGAAGTTCATTAAAGTGGTCCAAAAATGTGTGTGAAAAAATTAAATCGGATTTTTAATGTCGCCACCCCCTAGGATTGCTCTGAATAAAACAAAATAAAAATAATAGTCCCAGAAAAAAGTTCGCCGTACACACCTAAGTCTAAAGTATTTTTGCAAGACAGCTTCAAAACAAAAAAAAATTTTTGACTGAGCGTAGTGGTCGCCTTTTTACAATTTTCGTCATATCTTCGGCATTTACAAGTCGGATCCTGAATTTGGAAATATCGATGTTCTTGGCCCGGGGATATTTTTTGTTCCATAGTTCATTGGCTTCAAGAATCCCACCAGAACCCAGTTCCTACCACCCTAACGAACCACTTTAATGTCAGCAAATTAAAGCTCAACAAAATTCATTAAACTCTTGCTAAGAAAGTTCGTATTTCGATTATTCAAGAAGAACTATAAAGCAAAAAGAAAAAAACAAATTGTGTTGACGAATGTACATAAGTGTCTCCGAAAAATGTAAACAATAGACCGACGACTATGTTCGGTAAAAAAATGTTTTTTCTTTTTGAAATTGTCATACAAAAATGCCTCAAAATTAGTGGTGGGTGTACATCGAACTTTTCTTTTGTTTGCTTGCAAGGTGGTACGGTCTAATGCGCACTGAGACCAAATGAGAGCAAGTGCAGTCAATCACCTGCAATTGAACCCGATAATTGCCTTGAGGGCTTATCAATTAACACGCTGTTAAGTTTTGCGTTAGTAAAGCAAAAACAAAAAAAAAACACTGCGACATTTTCTCAGCCATTTGGCAGTAATTTGTGTAATGAGAAATGAACATTGGAGCGATAAGTATTTACAAGTACATACATGCATAGTTAGTGACATGCAGAGTAATCGTTGGGGAGTGAGCCACAGACGGTCGAGATAACAAGTCGACGATGATGATGGGTGCAGCTGTGTTGTCGCAATCATTTCTTGACTCACACTTGACTTTTCTTGACTCGCTCAAGTGACTCCCATAACTTTCATTTTCGATGTGGTTTGTTTTTGAATGCGCCAATCCAGGGAGATAGCGGTGCCATTGAGTGTGTCGGTGATGCACAGTGGTCCAAAACTGAAATTTACTTTCCAAAATAGTTCAGAGCCTTCGCTTTACAACTGATTTGATTAATTGTTTTTAGTTAATTAAATGAAAACTAATTAAATTTAGAGGAGACCTGTTGAGCGCGATTTTTGAATTCTTATTTATTTATATATGTATATTAACTTTTTTAGTGCAAAGTGCAGATAAAGTGGCAATTTTTAAGAAAATAGATTCTTATGTTTCTCTTAATAAACGTTATATATTAAAAACTAGATGAAAAAATAAATTACAAGAAAAATAAAAAATAAATACAAATTTTTTTTTAAATTCTTAGAGCAATTTTAATTAAAATTTGGTATCATAACTGTAACTATGGATCCGAAACTAGAATTCAAGTCTCACATAAACTCCTGCGTGATTAGGGCTAGAGGATTGTTGGCTTTTCTTAAGCGCTGGGCCAAGGAGTTCAACGATCCTTATGTCACTAAAGTTCTCTTTACCTCTCTAGTTAGACCGATTTTGGAGTATGCATCTATAGTATGGAATCCTAGCTATCAAATTCATAGTGACAGGCTCGAATCAGTGCAGAAACAGTTCCTGTTATTTGCCCTCAAAAATTTATGTTGGGACTCGTCTAAAAATCTCCCACCCTACAAGGATCGCCTGAAGCTTATAGATTTGCCGACGCTTCAGAGTCGTAGAGAGATGCTTGGTGTTCTTTTTTTAATTAAATTAATGAACGGGATGGTCAGTAGTCCCTTTTTACTGAGTGAGATAAATTTTTGTATTCCTACAAGACCCACGAGACATTTTAAACCTATTGTGTTGAGTATTTGTAAATCAAACTTTGAAATGCATGATGCTTTTCGGTGTTTATGCCAAGATTTTAACAAGCATTATGATTGCATCGACATATCTGAATCGCTTTTTGTAATAAAGAAAACATTGCTCAACAAGTTAACTAAATAAACTAATATCTGCAACCGTGAACGAAAAAATTACACAATATCTATGACTGCTTAGTACAATTGTAACGGCTTCGTATATTTCCGCGACCGCGTAGGACAATAGGAGCAGGGATCGGAAACTCGGCCTTTCCGACCTCGCCCAACAGTTCGTCTATAGCGTGGAGCGGAAACTAGGACTTTCCGCCTGCCTCACTTACAAAGTAACGACTACGGGAACATGGATCGGAAGCTCGGCCTTTCCGACCATGATCAACGGCCTGTAAACAGGGCGGAGCGGAAACTAGGTCTTTCCGCCCGCCGCACACAAAAGTAGACTGGAGACAAGGCCTCGCCAGCTACCCAAATTGCTATTGAATATCATTGTTATCTTTACAAGTTAATATTTATAATTATTTCACTCTGTAATGTATCACACATACTTAAATATTCTAAATCTTTTTATCTCAACTGTCTGTAAGAAAACATTTTTCTGTAGACTAAAAATAAATAAATAAATAAATAAATAAATAAAGTGCATGCTTCAAGCGGCTAAGAATTCACGTGGATATTTAATATTTTTTTTTGTGCTCGAAATGTCAGCGAAAAACAAAAATTATTAAAAATCAGCGCGAGTGGGCCAAAAAATTGCGCACATACAAATTTTCCAAAAGTTCTGGAAAAAATGTAAGTTAGTTGAAATTTTTTCATAACTAAATTTTAACGCCCATTTTTGAAATTTTCGTTTTAGGTGATACTTATAATTATCCTCAATTAGTTTTTATTATGCAACGTTTATTAATAGGAACATGAGAATAAATTTTCTAAAAAAATGTAATTTTTTCTGACTTTGCACCAAAAAATTTAATAGAAATAAATACAAATTTAAAAATCGCGCTCTGCACTATTTTGAAAATTCCAGTTTTGGACCACTGTGCGATAGTGCGCTGTTTCCTGCTTTGCCTGCACTCCNAATAAAATCAGCTCGATGCCTTTTCCTTCGTAGTGCCCGCCCGATAACTTGCTTAGCTACAAAACTCAACATTAAATGTCAACTGGTGTGCGAGATAAGCTCTGGGGCAGGCATTTGCTTTCAATGCATCCATTATGTGATTTGATTGGAAATGACAGTCATTGGTAATGCCACGAAGTTGTGCGGTCAATGTGTTGATACAAATAATATATGTACATATGTATGTATTGCTTTAAGAGGCAAATTTATTTATTTGAATTTCTTGTATTTTTGTATCTAAAGCTCTTAAACGACCGATAACCGTTGCCTGTGAACAAGTGCATTTAAAAACTAACTAAAGTCATTCGGGGTCTGTTATTGAGTGTATTATCGCTGATGTACTACGTACAAACTCATAAATACTTAAGAGTCTATTAAACACGCAAATAAATTATAATTGGGTACATGCATTATGCATATGTGTGTATGTATGTATTGCAATACTTATATTGTGGTTCGTATTTAAAATTATGTACAATTTTTTTATTCTGAATGTCTCTCTTTATTACTTTTTTTTATTTATTTCGTTTCAAAAGAAGTGTTCAAATGAAAATTCTAAAAAGCATTTTTAACTGCAGACTTCTTGAAGGCACTTGAAAATTGTAGGTTTTTTTTTTAATTTTTATAATGACTTGCTTAAAGTCTTATTAATTCTTTTGCTTTCGATTGCATTGTACTATTTGATAATAGAAGTAAAGTAAGTAATTTACTGGATGTACACGGCTATAGTAATACGCACTTCATATCGTAAGGATTACGTCCCGAAAAAAAACTCAGCGAAATTCAGGGTACATCTGTACGCGCCTCGCTCAGGGAGATCTATATAAAGCATTATTACCGAAATTTACCACTCGAGTGCTAACCAGAGGTGGAACTCTGCAGAAAGAGATCTGGAATACCTATGACCCAATTAAAACCTAAGCTCTGTTAGAAATGAGCAAAAAAATCACGGCTGTTTGTACAGAACACTGGCTCGTCAATTCGCATGCGATCTTGAAGTGTCCACCCTTGAGCCAGTGAGTCTAAGGAATCAGTCGCCTTTCTCTCTATGATGTATTTACCCAAATAGGCTGCTACGAATGTATGATCTCCAATTAGCTAAAAATTGCTAATTACTTTTCACCAGTGTGACAAATCATTTTTGGTCAACCAATACAAAATGTGTGAAATGTTCACTTAAACCAAAACCAAGGATAACTTTGTTACCAGTTTATGTGATGGTAACAAAATTTACCGGCCCTAAAATTTTTATTTGATATCGATATATGTATTATAAATATCGATTCATATAATAATAAATGGTAAAAATATCTATAAATTTATCGAAAAAGCTATTATTATATCGATAACAAAAGTGAAATCGAAATATGGCAAATATCTTTCAATGAAAAAAAAATTGATCAACTTTCACTTTGACAAAATGTTGATATACAAATGTACATATACAAATGATATCGATAAATCTATCTATATAATAATCGGCAAACGTAAAGTTTTTGCTTTGAAACAGTTGCAATTCATCGCCATATTCATTAAATGCAGTTTTGAACTAAACCAACTAATGCCAAATAAATATTTTATCGGCTGATTCCAATATTACAGAGATATTCTACATGTAAGAGAAATGTATAATTTTTCTGACACAAAACTATGTAATTTCGATTTTCCGCTGGGTATTGAATGGAAAAAATTGGCGCCATTTAAAAAATGCCACGTGTAAATGAACTTAACTTTGTCATTACAATCTTTACAATTTAATGCCTAGTGGAAATCCAGCATAAGTGAGGGTAATTTCGAATTTTCGCACGATATATTCCATTCTGCTATAATTTGATTTGTTGAAGATAGGCAGGTCCCTAGGAGGCAAAAATTTCTGTTGCAACTGCGAAAAAATGTACCCAAAAGTAGTTGTTCTTGTGGCGGTATTACTTAACCCTCCCTAAATGGGTTAGACACAAGAACTGTGCAGTTTCCTCAGACCAAACGCTTCGTTAGCTGAGTGCATTTAAGTTGACAAGTGAATAAATGGATGGAGTCTGAATAAGTAGCACTTTAACATACTACATCAATCCTATCTTGGGTACGCCAGAGTTGCGTGGGGCACTTGGGGCAGCTGAAGTTCTTCGTACGCGAAAGATGGTCGTTGAACTGTGATGACGGCATTCATGTTAATAATATTTGGCGAATACATACATACGTACATACATATATCTATAACATACATATCTGAGGATTGTTAATTTCAAATACGACGATACTCTGCCTAATCTGAGGGTTGTTGTCTATCCATTTAATGTTGAAAGCTGACAATTTAATATTTGCCATTTAGCTTACTTTTATTACCCGCAGGTATCACCCATCATATTTATACAGTGTTGAGCGGTACATCAATCAAAAAGTTTTCTAACATTTTCACGAAATTAAATTACAAAGTTTTAGACTTTTGCCAGGTTCATAACTTTTGGTTGCGGAGTAAAAATTTATACACGTGCATATTTACGTACATACATACATGCATACATATGTATGTACATATGTACATAAAAACCATGCGCTTTTTAATTTCTTCGAAGATAGGCTGTAATACAAGTAAAAGCAAAACGGTACAGTGGAAGCGCAACTTGTTAACGGATGGGAGTGACGGGGCTACGCACGCCGTGGTTATATACATACTGTAATTGAAAAACATTGTAAAAACTTTATTTTTCGCCTACTACCTTTGTGTATATGAAAAACTGTCTAATGCAGAAACTTGTTAATTTTCTAAGATGGGCAATATTGCTGCTTTGCTTTCGAGCTGAAATATTATTTCCTAAAGAGGTTTATAATTTATATTGCACAATATTTATTTATGTAGTTACGAACCTTATAAATACTACTACTTTGCTTTGAAAGAAATTTGGAAGTTGCAGTTAAGAGCGAAATACACCACACAAGCGGTTTGACAAACCAAGCGAAATTTCCCTTTGCTTCAAGCCATTTGTGCTGTGTATGGGGGTGTTTGAAGGTTTGACAAACCGCCGTCAAACCTTCAAACACCCCCATACACAGCACAAATGGCTTGAAGCAAAGGGAAATTTCGCTTGGTTTGTCAAACCGCTTGTGTGGTGTATTTCGCTCTTTATATTAAAAACTGTATTGGCGGTTAGCTAAAACATAACTTACCGTAAGAAACTTAAGAACCTGTAGGTTTTAGATTCTTAAGTTATGACCTTACGGAAATTGAGAGCGGTTAGAGAATCAGGCTTGCCAGATCTTCGATTTTGTATTTCTCAAAAATAGATGAACGCGAACATATCTTTTTGCATAAATTTTTTTGATGTCGCATTTTAGGCGGCAAACTATCAAACAGCTGAAAAAGAAAACACAAAAAAAAAATATTTCTGCTTCTGGCGTAAGTTGACGTATTGAGTAGTCATTGATGATTTCTTACGGTAAGTTAAATTTAGTTAAGGCTAGACTAACTGAGCTTTAACTGCGCCTTAAACGTGTTGCTATCTGATACCGGTGTTGTAATTTTTTTATTTATCCATTGAAATTAACTAAAATTTTTCTGTTTCAAAAATATTTTCTGCAGTAAACTTACCTAGACCTCTTCATATTGCAATATTTAATTTATCGTATCAATTAAATTGAATTACAATTTTCAAACTGGTGGCAACTTTAAGCAAAAATATTTTTGGTTGTAAGCCTCCTTATACCTCCTTCTGTTGACAGCCATATTGTGATATTTACTTTATCTTATCAATATATATAAACTGCAATTTTCAAACAGGTGGCAACTCTGTAATTTTCTTTATTTCTATTTTTTCAGTTAGACCTCCAATAATGCACCGGGGCATTGAATTCCATGCATTAGTTTTTGAGTGATGCGCGTACAAACATACATATAGACAGACTGGCAAAAATACTAAAAATTGTTGATTTGGCTGCTGTTGTAGAGATAAATACTTAATACCCCCTAAATCAATGTATAGCTAAAGTATACATTTGTGAATTATTGACACTTTTTTAATTCATTGACCTTTCTTCACTGAACTCGCCTCATGAAAGTCATAGTCTTCAAAAGCAATTAATGTAGATATGCGCCAATAGCAAATTTTCCAATTACATTTCTTTCATTCATATCACCTTTCTATGCATACTNTTTATTTCTATTTTTTCAGTTAGACCTCCAATAATGCACCGGGGCATTGAATTCCATGCATTAGTTTTTGAGTGATGCGCGTACAAACATACATATAGACAGACTGGCAAAAATACTAAAAATTGTTGATTTGGCTGCTGTTGTAGAGATAAATACTTAATACCCCCTAAATCAATGTATAGCTAAAGTATACATTTGTGAATTATTGACACTTTTTTAATTCATTGACCTTTCTTCACTGAACTCGCCTCATGAAAGTCATAGTCTTCAAAAGCAATTAATGTAGATATGCGCCAATAGCAAATTTTCCAATTACATTTCTTTCATTCATATCACCTTTCTATGCATACTTAATATTTCTTCAGCTGCAGTGAGCAACGTATTTTTATGTTAATAGCTTTAACTGTTTTTTTTTTTTTATTTTTATTATCTACTGCTTAACATAGTCATTGCTCATTCATTGTATTATTGGTGGCTTTCATCTTTATATTTTCTTTGTGCTTCTTTGTAATTTTTCAAATGCTTTGCGTACTTACACTACCCAGCAAAAAACACGATTACCACAGAAACGAAAGTGTAAACGAG
>NW_016177955.1:0-8153 GCF_001687245.7 Rhagoletis zephyria | reverse complement strand
AAGAGGGTTGCCACCTGTTTGAAAAGTTGAATTCAATTAATATATACAAGAACTATTTGAAATATAAAAATACGCGTGTTAAGCTAAAGAATGTTGAAAAAACTTTAGTTTGAACATTAAGAATGTTTGAAGATTGTTGCCACATTTTTAAAAAGTGGCAATGAAATTATTTGATATTAATTATTTGGTATCAATGGAAATTGGTTTGAAATTTTTATTTTCTGTTGAAAACATCCAACTCATTTTCTTCAAACTTGCTACTTTTTCTGCACTTTGCACTAAAAAATTAAATACAAACAAACAANAAAAAAAAAAAAGTTTCCGTACGTCATGCGGACTGCGCCCCTCGTGTCGGTTGGGCGGGAATGGAGGGTAAAAAGCCGTTGGGATTAATTAATTAATTAAAGTCAAAAATTGTTCAAAGTAGTACCTTTTCCTACTGGCACAGCAACAACATATGGGTGTCATCACGTGCCACTTTTCATAAACCTACATATATGAAAATAATACCTGTAGATAAACTTACATACGAATTCCACCAGTTCGTGCAAATGTATGTATGTTTGTACGTAATATGGACGAACGCGCCCAAAAACGTTGCGTGCCAATTTATGTAATTACGTGTAAAATGTGTGACGCGTACTGACCGCAACCGCACGACTTCACCTCATCATATCACTCTCTATATAGTCTGTGGCACGCCGCTTTAACTTTGCTTCGCTTCATATTTCTATATACATATGTATACGCATGCGACGTATGTACATACAGGCAGATATATAATTTGCACTTGCAATCACGTCGAACTGAAAAAGGGCGTAGTATTCATACATACATATATACATATGTGCTCACATAGCTGGCCGAAAACTTTGCTCCACTTTTTTTGCGCTACGCAAACTTGTTTTGATGCTTTTTTTTGAAGGCACAGCGCATCCTCCTACTACACGTTTTTGACGGACCTTTGCTGGTTTGTTGCTTGATATTTTTGTCGGCTTTTCTTTTTTGATATTGCAGAGTCTATATACGTGCGTATTGTAGAGGCATACGTATGTACATATGTAACTACATAAGTAGCTGCTTTCATGTGTCGTTGAATTATTGTCTGTATGTATGTTGCTTCCACCCAAAAAAAAAATGCTAATTACATACACGCTGCGCTGCCACATCTTCACTTAGTTCCATTGATAGTTATTGCCTTTGTTCTGCTTGTGTTTTTTTGTCGCTATATTCACATTTTTATGCGCTGTTCTGGCGTTTGTTTCATTTTTTGTGATTTATAAGGTGGGCTGTGAAAATTGCCCACCACTTTGGGGCATATTAAGTCATGTAGGCATTTAATTTTTATGGCCTCATAAATTCGGCTGGCACATTTCGTGAGATTTCGCATCTCTCAGCGCACTCGCCTGCCTGTCAGTAAGCTTTTGTGTGTAAGTGTGTCACGGCGTAGCGCCCTCTCATCTCATTTTGCGTTTTACTTCCCTATGCAAAGAATGTTAATTGATATTTTTTGCAGTATTGTCTATAATTTTTGCGCTTTATAGACAGTTGAAAGATTTATTGAAAAGACGAAGTTTTTATTTTTAATGGCTAGTGGCGTTTAGTGCCATTGTCTGTGAATGGAAAGCGCCGAAAGCTGTATAGGTATTAAGGTAAGAAAGCAGTTCAGTAAGTTTACTAATCTCTTAATTTTAAGATAAGTGGAAAACTTTCTGCGCTAGAAGAGAGAAAGAGGGGAAATCGATGTGAAATGATAAAAGAAAGCATTCTAGCAATATTGAGGAGTTATAATTACCAGAGATCGCAAATAATGATGACTTTTTATATTTCAACGCAAAAAATCAAGTTTAAAGCGATATGCTGAGTACGTAAGGAGTAGCCCAAGATTAGTTTCTGAGTTTATAGCTGTTGCTGCTTTTTGTCATGCAAATTGCATACAGATAAGAACAAGCTAAAGATAAAGATAGATAGACAAGGAAGACAAAAATTTAGATAAATACAGTTGGGTAATGGTAATTGTATTGGTGAAGCTAATGGTAATGGTAACGATTATGGTAATAGTAATGGTATTGGTAGAGATAATGATAACGGTTATAGTAATGGTAATGATATTGGTAATGGCAATAGTAATACAAATGGTGTTGTAATGGGAATCATAATAGTAATTGTACTGGAATAGATATGGTAATCGTTTAGTTGCCGTATTCTACGTGCATCCACGATGTCTTTGTATTCATTCCTCCTCCTCGGTTATTAAAAAAAATGTAAGTGCACCTGGGTCACACTGGAAAAGTGAAACTTATTTAACATACATATCTATTTGNAGACAAAAATTTAGATAAATACAGTTGGGTAATGGTAATTGTATTGGTGATGCTAATGGTAATGGTAACGATTATGGTAATAGTAATGGTATTGGTAGAGATAATGAGAACGGTTATAGTAATGGTAATGATATTGGTAATGGCAATAGTAATACAAATGGTGTTGTAATGGGAATTATAATAGTAATTGTACTGGAATAGGTATGGTAATCGTTTAGTTGCCGTAATCTACGTGCATCCACGATGTCTTTGTATTCATTCCTCCTCCTCGGTTATTAAAAAAAATGTAAGTGCTCCTGGGTCACACTGGAAAAGTGAAACTTATTTAACATACATATCTATTTTGTCTAATAACCCATATACACATACATACATCTGCTTTTGCTTAAGGTTATATTTTTTGTCTTTTTCTATCTAGATCCCTACCTCAACCCCTGTTCGTTATAATTACATTTATGTTATTCTGTTTTCCTTTATATTCATTTTTATCTTTGTACTCTATCGATAACTAAATCGATAATAACGTCCAACAAAATATCGATAACAAAACCGATAGATAGATAACAAATCGATGACAAATTCGATAAAAATTTCAACAGCAACATCGATAATACCTTTCGTAACAAAATCGATTAAAAATCGATAACAAAATCGACAAATATCGGTAACAAAATCGATAAATATCGATAACAAAATCGACAAATATCGATGAAAAATCGATAAAAATATCGCTAGCAAAATCGATAAATATCGATAACAACATCGATAAAATTATCAATAACAAAATTAATAAAAATATTGATAAAAATATTCAAAACAAAATCGATAAGAATATCGATAAAAAAATCGATAAAAATATCCATAAGAAAATCGATAAATATCGACAATAAAATCGATAAATATCGAAAACCAAAACGTTAAATACCGATAACAAAATGATAACAAAATCGATAAATATCGATAAAAAATCGATAAAAATATGGATAAAAAAAAAATATCGCTAACAAAATAGATAACAATATCGATTACTGAATCGATAAAAATATCGATAACAAAATCGATAAAAATGTGGATTATTATATCGATAAGTCCCGAAAATATCGATAGAAAAATTGATAACAATAGCGATAAAAATTTCGATAAAAAAATCGATATTAAAACCGGCAAAAGTATGGATTCTTTTATCAATAAATTTCGAGAATCCCGAAAATCTCGAAAATCCGAAAATAGTTCCCAGATTGAGTCTCCGTGTCTCTCCCTATATCCTTTTCTCTTTAGTTACTTTTATTTTAATCTTTCTTCCCCTATCTTCATCTTTACTTTTATCGGTATCCTCATCCTCCTCTTTGTCTTTACTTTTATGTTTATCATTTTCTTCATCTACATTCATTCCATTAACCTTTGCCCTTATATAAGTTAAGTGTTTAAATTTACCTTGGTCTTCATTTTTGCCTTTATCTTTACGCATCTTTGTTTTTGTTTTTTATTTTAACCTTTTCCTGTATCATTTTCTTTATCTATGAACGTAGTCACCTTCATTCTCGTATTGGTATTTTTCTAAGTTTTATTCTTTAACCTTTTATTAGCAATTTTTTGTTAAATTAATACCATACACTCAAGAAGCACTTGTTTCAGCCCCAATAATTTCCGTTGCACCATTTCCGTTGCATCGTTTCGGTTGCATCGTTTCGGTTGCACCATTTCCGTTGCACGATTTCCGTTGAATTTGCCAATTTACTCCCAACCAACCAACCGCCGCTAAAGAAGTTTCACTTCAAAAAAAAAAAAAAAATAGAATGCGAGGTATGTATATTCCATTAAACTGTGCTTTAAGTCGTCGTGCTGAGAGAGACTCAACTGTTTCCGAAAAATCTTTATTCTTATATAAAAGTCAATTAGTGACTCGAAGGTCTTTAATAGAGAGAAAAAGGCGCTGATTGGTCAGAAATTCTTAGCAGATGCGAACGCGAGAGCTTTTTTCCGCCTTGTAAATAACCGTTAGATGTACTCAAATACCTTAGAGTTTTCGGGCCATATGCCCCTGCTATGTAGCTGCCGTAAAAAGAGGACAGCCAGTTTGATCTGTAAAATCTTCTGGGCCAAAAGCATTTCCTCCTCGACCCTGTCCTAGAACGATCCAAAACTGATGATGGATTTAGTGTGCTTGTCTTCTGACTCATTTTACCTCCATACACTTCCACAACTCTTTGCATTATACTTATATCTAGGAACAGTGCCATTATGTCACTGCTAAGCCACGGCTCCTGGATTACGAACACATCAGCTTAGCCTAGCTCAAGATGGAAAATAATACTTGTGGTTACCCCTTTAGGTTGTTGAAGTTTGGTTTCCTCCACGACTCTGCCCTAGAACAATCCGATACTGATGATGGATCCAGTGCTTTTGGCTTCTCACGGAACGAATTTTACCTACATACTCATGAGGAGTTCCTACGAACTGTTCTCCCGCTATAACCTCCCGAAACTGGAGACTATCTGCGCTGACATCGGATTCGTAGAGGAATACCTTTTCGAAGCCATAGTTTATGAAATCCTGCAACTCAGCGAGAAGTCGAGGAATTCCGAATTAGCGCTTTGCTCATTGAACTCCACGCTCTTGATAGCCTTCTAATTGACTGTGAGGAAGTAGGGTTTACAGTCGGGAAGAATATCGTAAATTTGCTCCTGCACGGAATATTCCGAAGGGAGTCAAATCCAAGAAGGCAAACGCGTTGGCACTTTGCCAGACGTCTCCCACCGGAGGCACTTCAGCCTTTCGCATATAAAGCGCCTACGGATATCTATTTCACAGCGTGAAAATAGGCCAGAGCTTCCTCTGAAGATGAAGTTTCTTATTGCACGCCTAACTTTTAGTAGCTGGCGGTATACTCCGGCACCCACTCTCCTTTCTTTCAAACAAAGTTACTCTGTTCGACAATTTGTTTTTTTTTTTTTTTATGAAAGAAATTAATAACACTGTCGGCCAAAATGAAACTAGACTGACCAAAAATGGTGAACATTTCGTGAAAAAACAGCAGATTCCATTTATGATATCCCCAAAGAAGTTTTATACTGGAAAAAACTATAGACACATGCGTAAGGTACACGGATTTTTAATATTGTATGAAATTTATTACGCCCACAGTCTATCACACGCAATTTCCAGCCATCAATTCACCTTAGAATAATAAACCAAAATTACAACCAATAAACTCTAGCTTCCGCTAATATGTATGCATGTCGATAACCCGCCGCATGAACCAATCTACTTGCCATATAAGAATTATATTTTCAATTGCGAGTGCTCCAGAAACCTTTCCGACTCGAAAGTAATAAGAAGCCAAAAAATGATTGAAATTTAATATTACTTCGCAATACGTATAAACATATTACAAATAAGCTAACAAAATGACATTGTCCATTTCGGTCACATAACCTACCGCAGTGTTTTACTACATACCTTATAAACGTATATATATATATGTATATTTATCTTGTTGCGTTTACGATCGTTGACTTTGTGTACGATTTTTTCTTCCGCTTTAAGCAGTTACTTGAATTCGTAATATCTTTGTATTCTATATGTAGTATAAGTAGTTGTTTTGTGACAGCGCTTTTATTTTGTTACAAACAAATTTACAAACAATGAAATTCAATGCAACATTTTAACATTCAATTGAATTTTAAGTATAGCAGTTACTACTATGGCTGATGCCTGACGGTCTTCACGTGTGTGTGGTTTTGTACTAGTATATGCTATACAATATGGTTTGAGGCTTGTCCTCAAAACAAGTAGCTCAAGCTCAGCTAACAATAAGCCTTTGACTTTGAGCCTTAGGTTTAGTTTTGGCACACGCGTACCTGTGTATATACTTGCACACATACGCACATACACACGTTACGCTATTGCAGTTGGCATAGGAGATTTCCTAGATTGACAATGAAGAAAAATGATATCAAATCGCATTGAAGATGAAAAGCCGACGTAAGCTGAAGGATTGAAAGATTTATTGATGCAAATAATATTTGAGCATTTTACGGAAAGCGAATAAACAAATAACTTGCTATAAAAAGGGATCAGCAAAGACCGAATTGAAAAATAAGAACATGCAAGGTTGGGGTTTTATTTATTTGAAATTCATTATTTTTTTTTCTAGCATACTCAAACCAAGAAAACTTGAATTCATAAGGTTTGACAATGTGTTATGGGCATTTCGTAGTTTTATACAAATTTTATGAGTTGTAATCTCATCTTAAATACTTTGGAAAATCTGTCAACAGAAATGCTTCTAAATTTGTTTCGAGAGATCAGCGCAGCCTTTTCCCGCTCCTTTGATGATTTAAAAACACTTAGTTGTTACTACACATCTTATGACATTTTCTTTCCTGCAAAACATGTTGACTTTTCATTACCCTCATCTCAGTATTTTTGTGAAGAGTTCACTAACAAAGCAACATTTTTTGGTAGAAAAGAATACGCCATTAGATTCTACTTAGTTGGGGAATTTAGGGTTGGCATGGGTTTTAAAATTTTGTTCGTGGGTTCGTGTTAAATGCTGCATCTACTGTCTCTACTTGCGNGGCATGGGTTTTAAAATTTTGTTCGTGGGTTCGTGTTAAATGCTGCATCTTGCAACAAAATAATATGCGTTTCATGAATTTCTAAAATCTTTTTATAAAAATTTTGAATAAAATGCTAACATGACAGGTTATAATTTTTTTTATATAATTTCTTTTTTAAGTTTTCATTTAAATATAATTTCGCTATCGAATCTTCTTCTTTTGCAAAACAGATTATAGTGCGTTGTCTAAGAAACGTAGGCCACCATTTTCGACTGAAAACATGTTTTGTCGAAAAATGTTATAACTCGTGAGATTTTTCGTGAGAAATTTCCGTTGGGATTCTCAATATAACCTTTCGCCTTATACGAGTCGATTAAAACTTCGCAGTCGCAGGAAAATGCTTGGTATAATTTTTATAGTTAAATTACTGACAGGTTCAATTTCAAGTCCGCTTCTCCTAGGTCAAGTTAGCCTTAATGTTCCCTCCCGGGTATCAATACACTTTTATCGCCTATTTCTGTAACTCGGCGCAAAATTGAAATACTGGTTCCGTATGTCATGCGGACTGCGCCTCTCGTGGGTATGGGCGGGAGTGGAGGGTAAACACCGTTGGGATTATTATTATTATTACTAACATACTTTGTAGAAAGTATTTGAAACATCTAAGGATATGTAGCCGTTTCGAGCCGAGATTTACTTATGGGGGTATCAAATTGCAGCCAGCTTCACTACTCAATTTGTGCGGCAAGTGTCGCACCCTTACATCCTATAGAAATTCGCATCCAAAGTGAGCCTAGCCTTAGCTATCATCCATTATGGACTTATTGAGACTTTAAAACCCGTTCTCATCTGAATAGTGGTAAAGTTTTCAATGCTCAAGGTGCATAATAAAATTGATAAGCATTTAGAATGGCCTTCCTTTTCAATTTATTGGGTACGTACTTATGTATATATGTAGTTTGAAAATTTGACAAAAAGAGTTAAATAAAAAATTTTTTACTGAGATCACACGTAATCTAGAAATCATACAAAATACTTTTTTAATAGTGGTCGCATCTCGGAGAGTACATCCCTTGTTGCCTTAAACACCCTCCACTATAAAAAGCCTTAGAATTTCGCTGTAATTTAATTTAAAGTGGCCGAATAGTATTTAAAATTTTCAACGATGCCTATAACAGTGCGTTAAAGGTCTTTATAGTTATATATTTACAAGCTCATAGTCTGAAAGAGTAGCCAAACCAATTTACATATACACAACACTTGTAGT
>NW_016177954.1:0-8154 GCF_001687245.7 Rhagoletis zephyria | reverse complement strand
ATAAGTGGTGTTGATCTGGACTAAGCTCTGTAGCGAATTCTGAAAATTACACTCAAGATCATGCTCAGTGGAGTTGGTCGGTATTTTTTACTTAAAAACTACTATTGGTCTTTACTCAAACATCATACATAAAAGATTCAACCATTCATGCCTTCAAATCCAAACTTTGAATCAGAGATAGCTTGGCGTTCGACACTGTCAGTCATTAAACGCTGCTAGAAGACATAGAGGCCTCCTCACTCCAACAGGGACTCAAACGGTGGTCGGCGAATTACCTGCCTCGGGAGACCCGCACCACAATAGCCCAACCTCGCTCTGGCTATTGCAGCAGGCTAAACTCATACCTGAGCAGAATTAAATGAGGATGTGCCCCCCCAATGCCCGGCATGTGGAGAGTCGCCACATGACTCTCGGCACCTCTTCACATGCCCCGAGAACCCCACCCAGCTAACGCTCCTGTCCTTATGGACAGACCCTATCGAAGTCGCGCACTTCCTGGACCTCCCCTTAGCTGAAACGAATGACAACGTTGACGGATGAACCGACCCGAGCGGGGTTTAGTAGCACAACAACAAAAACAACCACAAAGCTTGTCATTCGCCTACACAATGTTACAAAAAGCTTTAGGTGAATAGGTATATATTAAGAAACCCGTTTTTAATCTTGTAGTTTTCAACGTTTAGTCACCTTTTTCCTGTGTACTCTTCATTAAAATCTTTCATTCTTCCAACATTCTTAGTTTAGCTGCCTTCTTCGGTGATCGTTACCTGCCATTTCTCGATGCTTCACATCGCTTGGTGATCACACACATTGTTGATTTGTATTCGCTGTTGCTTTTCTCGTGCAGCACTTCAATTCTCCTATTCTGGGGATACCGTCATTTCTTTTGTCATTCTGCCTATTAGCAACAATATTCTCTACAAAAAAGGGTGATATTTAAAAGCTTCTTGCGAAGCGCAAAAAAAATTTACAGCAGGCAAAAAGTGTTGTTTAATAAAAAAAAAAAACAGTNAAAACAAAAAACAGTCAAGGCTTGAAAACAATGACCGTTGCATGCCGCGTCGGTACATAAATGAGCGAATGAAAAAGCAACAAAATAAAATTACTATTTTTTAAACTTTCGTATTCTTGCTTTTTTTTGCATTCATTTATTCGCGGCATTGGCGTCGTTTTAGATTGACCGGTTTCTGTGTTGTTGGTTTCATTAAGCCAACTTAACTGTGCTGAGATATTATTTTCTGAGCGTTCGCTATGGTGTGAGTCATTTGAATTATCATTTGACTATTTGAATGTGCGGTTAGTGGTGTATTCATATTGACTTGCTTAATAACACAGTGCAACAAGATTTTTGAGGAAACAAAAAGTGCATGAAAACTTACACCTCGCATAGTGAATGAATTTTTAGCCTTAGAACTGGTCCTCTTTTTTTCCTTTTAAACAGGCTATCGTAAAAATTACCATCTTTAAATATGTATGTGATATAACAAACCAAATCTACATACGTTTAGGCTAAAACTTCTTTCAGGATTTTGTTATGAGAGGTGTAAACTTTCATTTATTTTTGGCTTCATCAAATACGGAAACATTAACCTCGATTTCATATCACTGTGTAATAGTACATACTTTCGTCTGCATTCAATTCGAAAATATATACAGTAGCATATTCGTGTTCCACCTCAGTTATGCATTTTTTTTCCTTACTCTTTACCGAAAATATTTTAATATTTTTTTTTGTTTTGCTATTCTTAAAATGATTATGTGTACCAAATAAACACGGTGCACACATTTTCAGCTACAGTTTGCACTTCTTATCTCTGCATTTAACGCTTCACTTGGAAAGAAATATTTTTGACAGAAAAAAATGACTGTTCTTTTTTATAAATGAAAGAAAGTACACGTGATTACAAGGTAATAGTTTGCTTGCTTGTTTTGTTTTCATGCAAATTTGCAATATTATAATTTTTATTAAAACTTTTTTTACATGATCAACAAAAATTATCTTTCCAAGGTACATTTAATTACTATAAATTCCACAAGCACTAATAAAATATTTATTTTTTTAACAATGTTATCTCTGGCTTTTGTTATTACTTATATTATTATCTCTGGTACCTACTCATGTACGCAGTGTTACCGTAATTAAGTTGCTAACACTGACCATGACTAATTGCTAGAAATGATAGGCTTGAGGCATTTGAGGGAAAGCACCCATAGAAAAGTTTCTGACATTGCCAAAAAAGGCATTGCCCTAAAATAAATTTAAATTGATTCGTTTGTAAGTGTATTAGAGTGTTATTCATAAAAAAAAAAAAAAATAGTGCACTGAAGTTACGGAGTCGCTCTTTTGTAGCATGAACATCATATTTAAAGAAAATTAAATTTACTATTTACAAAGCATTTAAAGTCTTCTTCATTTTTATGAGTTTGTGCGTTTGGGAATATGTATAAATTGTCCAAGTGTACTGTAAAATAGGCGTCTAGACAACTATAAACACAATACACTTTTCAGCAACCTCCGTTAGTGTCGTTTGACGTGAATTTCATATTATTTACTAAAATATCCAAACACAAACCAATTTTTCATAGTTCTGCGATTTTTTGCGATTATGTGTTGCCTCTTTTTCCCAAATTAACCAAGACGTGACCGAAAAATCAAAAAAGTGACGAAGACAATGAGAGCAATGCGACTGTATTAGTAAAAAGTGTGATTGTATTGCTATTGTCTTCGCAAAATTGTCCTATGTAAACACAAAGTAAATCGCATGTAAATTGATTGAAAAAATTGTAAAATTACGTTAGAAAAGTAAAAATTCAATTTAAGCTTTAAATTATGATTTTTTTAAATAAAATAAGCGAATAATCATTTTCTAGTAAATCATAATCCTGATTAATTAAAAAATTTGTTTGATCAGTTCCTGCTGAAAATTAATTGAAATCTAAGTAAGTTTGTTCATTTCTTTCGAGTTTTCTTTCAAAGCAATGAAATGTCAAACGAGCACGTTTTATTAAACTATGCACTTTCTTTCTTTCAAATGTAACTTTCTTCTTCCACATAATGCCAGACAAATGGTAGAGGTTCTCCCAATCAATATTCCTAATATCAATATCCTAATATTATAAATCTGCATATAAAATTTTGGCTTTGGCTGTGAAATAAAATCCTTACTTCTCGTATGTAACTAAAATATGTATGACAGAAATTATTCAGGTTTCTGATTAATCAGGTTATGAGTAAGTAATCAGTTTTCTAATGAATCAAATTGATTAGATTCTGATTGATAAAAGTGTAATTAATCGGAAAAATTAATCATTTTGATTAATTTCCGAACTTTTCTTTTTGCAAAACTATAACAAAACAGTTTTAACTTAAAAACGTTGTGAATATTAAAATAAAATCTACATGTGAACATTTCTTTGAGTTACTGTATGCAGATGTTGGTCTGCACTCATTTAATTTTTATTAAGGTTTAGTTATTTTAAAATCATTTATTGTAAATTTTAATTATTGAAAATTCTTTTTAATTTCTGTAGTTCCTTTTCCTGTAAAATTTAAAAACTGGCCTTAGCAATTTTGCACTCAGCCAGCGATTTGTATTTTTTATTTTAATTATTTTTGCTTTTATTTTATATATATATTTTTTTTTTTAATTTTTAAATTTTATTTAAAATTGTTTATATAAATATATTTACTTTTTATATTATTTTATTTTTTATATCTTTTTTCACCTTTCTTCTATTTTATTTTTTTTATGTTTAATGTTTTATTTCGTTTTTTTTTGTATTTAATTTTGTTTTATTCTATTTTATTTTATTCTATTTCTTACAAATTTATAATTTTATCCCGTTTATCGGCAGTTTGTGACGTTAGACAAACAACCCCTTTATTTTAAATTTTTATTTTATTTTTAATTTCCAAATATAACAATGGCATTAAAGCATAAAATGGACCTTACCATTTCTTAAGCTGACTGGGAGAAAGGCGCTATGAACGAAATATTTATAGTTTGTCTAAAATTGAGAAAATGAACACATTAACTCCGAGAGGCGGGTCACCTCTCTCTCGTCACTCACCCACCCGCCACTTTTGGAAAATGTCCATTTTTTTTTGTAAGTTATATAATAAAGTTTTATACTTTATTAGTTTCGTAATAATCTGATATCTGGCTTCAAGTGTTAATATTTTGAAACTTGTCAAATTAATGGTTAAAGAGAAATTACTTAAAGTTTGAGAAAAAACGAGTTAAAATGTCCCAGCCGTCACAATGGAATGCCCCTCTTACTTTTATTTATAAGCTTTTATTGTGTTTCATCTCTGCGTAATCAAACTTTGGAATACATTTTTAGCCAACTTCCCGACGACCTAAAGACTTGAAACTTGAAATTTAGCTCAGAACCCGATGAAAATGCCATATGAAAGATGTATTAATCCGCTAGATGGCGCACCTGTCAAGATATTTCGAAAACCCATATTTATGGTCAGATTTGTTTATTTTTAGAACGTATTTTACTTACATTGGAAGAAATAACTCGACTAAAAATTTAGCCGCTATTAACGACTAAATCTATAATTTTTTTTTTTTAATTACTTGTTTTATATATTTTGTTCCCTTTTCTTTACTTAAATTTTTTATTATTCTATTTTATGCACTTCATTTGGTTTTATTTTAATTTTATTTTATCCTGTAATTTATTTGTTGGATTTCTTAATTTTCAAAATTTATTTGTTTGAATGATATAATACATCACTGATTTCGTTTCGATTTTCGTCAATGTTAATTGCATCTGCAAACACCTGCAGCATAAAAGTCACCACATCGTTTGCTCACCCCTTCGCTCTGAGGTAGCGATATACATAACTTATTATATATGGATGCGCTTTCATAGGTTTGTATGTACATACATATGTATATAGTAGTATAATCCAGTCATTCGAAATGGTTTGTGTGCAGTAATACAAACATACATACATAAATACATATGTATGTATAATTTCAAACACTAATGTTAATACGTATTCATATGTATATGTAAGTTTTTCCATACATTCGATGACACCTGTGTAATAATCGATGCGGTCTTTGCGGTGGCTACCAGCTGTACTCAGGTGCCAACCCCCTTTTTACTCATCTTTTTAATTCTTTCTGTATTATTCTCTGTGAATACATGCATATATATGTACATACATGTGCGCCCATGTTTTTGTGCATGTTTACATATAAATATTTTGATATTAGTTTACGTTAAGCCAATGCTTGCATGGTTCAGATTTTCATTCCTATGCATTTTATTATTATGCAATGCGTCGTCAATTAGTGACTAATACCAATGTCTGGTATGCTACAATATCAGTACAATTCGCTCTAACAATAACAATAACACTTTGCGTTAACACAGATACCTGTGAATTACCGATTGTATGTATGAATTAGTAAGCTTATGATAGATTAGATTGAAAGCAAAACAAAGTACCAAAAACAAAAGAATGAAATCAAAAGTGGTAGCATGAGCTAAAAAACATTTCGAAATACCTATTGTACGTATTTATAAAACTTTAAATCCATTCAGATTAGGAAATTATATCTACAGAGGTCTGCCTTTCATCGAGGGGATCATTCGTCTGGCGTCAAAATAAAACAGATTTGTAGCATGCCAGGCAATGATTGTTTTCTTAAATTATAGCTATCTTATATATAAATAGGCAAACATGTTTTCTTTACACCCCTTTTATGGCTAAACTATGCTTCTAAGGCAGAGCTTCCTAAAGTGTGTTCCGCGGAACCCAAGGGTTCCGTAGAAAAGTCACCGGGGTTCCGCGAAATTAATTTTTGTATGAATAAGCACGGCGGTCAGTTTGAGTTGCAGACAGAAAGAAAAGTTCTATAAACAGCTTGACCGAGACGCAATTATCTATTTTCAAGTATACATATGTACTCGTAGTTGGTATGCATTATTTCAGTACTGAGTGCCATACCTACATAAGAGCGTGAGCTTGCGCGTGCTAGTTTGTCAGCTTGTCAGCTTGTTTTTTTTCTAACCGGTATATGTTGTTTGCCGCTATAGCTAAAGAGTTATATACAACTTTCTACAAGGAGCGCGATGAATTGCCAAATGAAATGTGAAATGTCATAACTGGGCACTTGGCAAATCACCTGATCTTTGTCAGACTATTTTTCGGTAGTAATATCGGTTTGGTACAAAATCCATTTACGAATCATTCATAGATCTCCAGAGTACTTCGACATTGAAACACACATTTAAATCTGTGTCTCTGAAAGAGTTTTAGAGTTAGTGTTAAGAGTAAATATCATGAAGTCGCTAAAAAGGCTATCTTAATTTTGCTTCCTTCTGTCACAACGTACCCTGTCAACAAGGTTTTCAGCTTACACTTATACAAAAAACAGATTCAGGTCGAAATCGGATGCTACGCCAGAAATGCGCATACAGCTTTCAGACATTATATCAAACTACTATTTTATACAATACTTACTAACAGTGAAACAATTTCATTCTTCACATTAAAATTTTAAATATGTATGTATACTATTTCTAGTAAAAGGTTTTATTCATATTTAAATTGCACTGCCTTTGATTTTTAATAATTTGATGTGGGGTTCCATAAAATGAAATGTGGTCAGTAAGGTTTCCATCATCTTAAATGTTTAAGAACCCCTGTTCTAAGGTATAGAGAATTTAATATCATTAGAAAGGTATTTTGATGTTGATGTGCAGAGAGTTACTAGAATTTCGAATATCTTTAAAATAAGGCGCGAAAATCAATTCAAAAATTACACCAATACAAGTACCATACATGTACATGGTTGGGCGTAAATGACTCCTAAATGTATACTTTAATATTGATACTGAATAAGCAGATTAAGAAAATAATGAAGATAAAGATAATGGTATCTTGGTGATATACATAAATATATAAAAATAAACATTAAGATATAAATAAAGATAAAAAACAAACGACAGAGATAGAGAAAGTGATAGAGATAGAGATAAATATAACTTTCAAGAATGAGGTATGATCTGCTATGTTATGTTATGTTATTTTATGTTATGTCATGCTATGATATGTTATGTTATGTTGTTTTATTTTATGTTATGTTATGCTATGTTAGGTTATGTAATGCTATGCTGTTATGTTATGCTAAGTGCCAAGTTCAACTTTTCTCCACTCAACTCAACTCATCTGAACTCCGTTTAATTTGAGTGGTTCAATTTCAACCGCTGGGCGAACACTAGTAAATTATAATGGGCTGCTGGGAGGTTTTCTTGCACCAACTAACAAAGCCTATAGTCCGTCTTTGACGTCGACGGTTATGCTGTGCGAATAGTTCAGCTTTTTTGTCCCATTAAAAAAGCTTGGCTTAAAGTGAGGAGCCCACTTGCTTCAAAAGGCGATTTCGTAAAGGCCAAATGGCACGAGGAAGCGAACGCCGGCCGCCTATTCTCCCATAGGGCCTGAGCCCTACCTTACGGTCGGAACCAGCACAATCAAGGAATAACTCAGGAAGGAGATCAACAAACTCAGAGAACAGCACTGGCGTAACACTGTAGGTCTACTGTAGGTTAAATTAGGTGTAGGTCTGTAGGTTAAATTGCTTTCGTGAAATTGACTGTAAGAAGTCCCCTGCCTTTTTTAGCTGGGGATCTAGTCGAACGACCTATGTCTCTTCTGTGATTTGTTCGAGGAGACGCCATTACACCTGCTTCGCGAGTGCGAAACTATTGGGTATTAACATTGGGAATCTCCTGAAGAGAAACCTAGTTTTCCGATCAAAAAATATTGATTTCTTGAATTCTATACCATTTCTACGAAAAGTTGTCTTTCCCCATACAAAATACATGGAGCACTTTGAGCGCTTTGAACGACCTCTAAATATTTTTTTTGGTATAGAACAAATCCAAAGGGGTGAGAGCATTAAAATTCCGAATTTCCTTTTTCACATGCAGTTTTGAACCACACTAATGTATATAGTATGTATACTTTTTGCTAACTTCCCAAACGAAGCTGCAAAGTTCCCACTTTCATTTTTTTCTACTTTGAAATAGAAATTTTCGCATAACCTAACCTGACCTATAGCTTTAAGCAAAACAAAAAAAAAATTAAATATGTAGCCTTGGATATTTGTTAAATACTTCCAGTGA
>NW_016177953.1:0-8154 GCF_001687245.7 Rhagoletis zephyria | reverse complement strand
AGCGAAATTGGTACGCGTAAAATGTTTTTGCAGTTCCATCAGTAAAACAGCTCACGCGATGTGCGTGCTGAGACGTGTTGGCACAAGCACGAATTTCGCACACATGTACACAAGTATGTTTAAATCAATATCGTATTCGTATTTGGAAGTATAAACCTCTAAGTTATCTGTCTGTCATGTCTGTTGATTTGTTTCGATGGCGAATGGGGGTGGCGTTCAGATTTGAGGCAACTTGGCATGTGAAGTGACAAATCGTTTTGTGAAAAATGCGTGGCGTTTATTATTTGCAAATATACGCGCATATAAATCAAAAATTTATACGACGAAATATACCGCGGCTACATACTCGCATTTCTTTAAAAAAGAAAAACTTATGGTTGAAAAAAGAAGAAAGTATAGCGCTAAACGGTTTAAGGACTTTATATGTTTTTCTATGTCAAGCGCATTTATACAATTAACAATGGACGGAGAGCATGATTTTCGCCAAAAAGGCATATCTGAAAACTATGATAAATTAACCGTAATAAATCACTTCTTATTCATGTAAATGTCCAACAAACTCAAAACTGATTAGTATTTTCTATAATACCTCCTGCGAAATTCGTTGAATCCGTTTAACTTAACAATTTCGCTCGGCGTACGTTCTAAGAGTTACAGTGTGATAGTTTTTTCAACATTTTTTTTTTTTAAGTGTAACAGTAACTCTGTTAGTTTTCTGTTACTTTTTAAACATGGAAAATTATGATTTCATATGAAATATTACATAATAAATTTTTGGTGCCAAATTATCAATACCTTTATGGAAATGTCAGTGATTTGATTGCTGTCAACTGTAAAACTATAAATTTAATGCCATATTCGGATTTAGCATAACAAAAATACTACAATCCTAGAGTTTTATTATAATCTTAACAGCCCTTCTTATTTTGCGCATTAAAACATAGCTTCTCCGACCACTGTGCCAACGAGAACCCATTTTCCAGTAGCGGATGGAAATGTGACGAAATCAGGTGTGAAATGCAGGTAGAGAAACCCATCCTGTGTGCTTGCTGTCAGTGCCTTTACTCATCTAGATTCCAAGATTAATAGGGGGAAGTTCCGCTAACGCCATAAATCTGGACTTACAATGTCTGGAAGTTCTAGTTTATCAGGCCAAGTTCTGTCATGTATGAATCATGGTGTAATGTTTCTAATTAGCATCGATTTCATATTGGTTCATATAAAGTATTAAATAAAACTACCAGCTGTCTTATAGCGTCCCATCCAAAGTAATAGTACAAGGTGCTGTTAAATACATAAATGAATAAAATCGCGCGGGTCCCAAGGAGACAGTTGACAAATGGTACCCTATCACAACTTCAATTAACTTAAAAAGTGCATTAAAAATAGTTTGTACCCCAATTTGTTTCTGCGTGAGTATGCATTTATCGAACTTAAATCTCAACGGAGACATTTTTCGTCTGTTATTCGAATTTTCGCCTCATTGCTCTATTTGTTACTTCACACAATAAAATTGTGTTCGATGTGTGTAGCCCCCGTCATCTGCCCCCGTTGAGCAGCTCATCTGCTGTAACTAAGCGCACACTGCGAGCGGACGGATAAGTGCGAAATTCCGAAGGCCGTAACAGCATTTCAATACAGTTCTTTATGTCACTCTTTTTGCGATGCCTTGCGCCCACTTGCGATTTAATGTACATAGAGTACATATATATGTATGTCTGTGTATTACGCCAGTAGAAAATTTATGGCAATGTACGCTGTTTGCCTGGTTGCTTTTTGTTTGTATTGGTAGTAATGTGCGTGCGCGCGGACAGACACTCGTACTCGTATATTTATTTTTAGAAAAGTTAAACCATATTATAGCATAAAAAGACGGCAACGTTGATCCGGATTAACAGCGCAGTTGATCTGATCAAAGTTGTAATATAATCAAAAANTTTTTTTTTTTTATAGTTGTTATGCCTTTTTTTCATTAGAAATAAATTCCAAAAATTTCAAATAACCAATAACTCTGTAAGGAAAAGTTCAACTTTCGAAATGACACAAAAAACGACGAAACACGTAAGCTTAATATTGGTTCGTAGATTATGGTTCCGCATACAGCTCTTTTTTTTCTTTAAAAAAAGTCAAGCTACTATCGATGAGAATCGACGAATAATCAAATAAGTAGATAGGTAATGGCCGAATAGAAATCTTCAATAATTTTTTGTATAAAAAATTATTCATCATTCGAAAGTGCTTGAATGAAGAATAAAAATTTATTTGTTAATTAAGATTACTTGAATGATGAATAAAAATTTACTCACCATTCGAAAGTGCTTGAATGAAGAACAAAAAATCATTCGTCATTCAAAATTAGAACAATTATGAATAAAATTTAATTTTTTATTTGAATAATAATTCATTCAAAAACGCCCATCCCTGAATAGCAGCAGGAAATAATATTACTCATACGCCACAACGTTCACGACCGTACTCATACGTACACGTACCTGGCGTATGAGTAACATTTTTCATGCTAAAGCTTAGTGTCCAGCTCGCAAGAAAAGCAAAAACTCCATATAAAAAAAGTTCAAGAAATATTTATTTGTGTCAAATTTCTCAATTCAAAATTCGCTTCGCTTTCTACAAGGGTTTTCCAAAGTTTTTTTTTTTGTGAAAAAAGAGCACTAGGCATCCCGTTTTTGCTACAGGCATATATATTCCCGTTTCATAATTTGGTGAGGAAAGAATGAGAAAGCAGGCTGTGAAATATCATATCGACGATCCTCTGCACTAACGACACAATTCAAAATTGCATATATGTATTTCGGTAGAGCCAATTAAAGATTTTGTGTTTCGTAATTTGGCAATAATATGTCTTTTCTTTTAAGCTTTCAAAGTTTACTTTTTCAAAAAATTTGATAGGGTTCAACACGCCCACATAGAATCAATCACTCATCGATACACACCCGCTGGTATTCAGTATCGCATTTGCAGTCGATAAATATGGTACCGTCAAATCAGGTCAAATGCGTGTGGATATGCATTCAATTAACCCGCAATATTGCGCAAACAAACAATCATAAAGACAACTGTCAATCAGCAAAGGCAGTTGTTGGTGTTACTTAGGTATATGGTCGCACATATGCTGTATGTATGTATGGTTATATTTGTATATACGTGCATGCAAAGTGCCACGCAAGTACTTTTTTTTTTGTTTTTTTTACAAAGAGCAAAACTTTTTGCCAACCTTACCATTTTAGAATAATACAAAAATATGTTTTTTTCCTTTCTATTTTTCTTTGTTGTTTTTTTTTTATTATTTTTGGAAACCCGTTTCCAAATTGATAAACATCCAAACTTATTAACTTGGCGAATTTTAAACACACATGTGTGGAAGTTTTCAGAGCTCCGCCTCTCTACTTAAGGGTAATTGAAAAATATAAATTTAACTTTCTCGCAAAAGAGTAAGCGGGCATCGGAGAACAAATGTCGAAAATGGACGAAAATATTGCTAAGAGATAGTTAGATAAGTTGAAGATAAAAGATACCAAAAACAAGTAATGAATTACAAACTTTAGAGAAATTTAGTTACGACCGTTTCCAACAAAGTTGCTATCAAACGTGTTAAGGTAATTAGTAAAATGGAAAGGAAATAGATATACATACAACAAAGTAACAAAATAAAATCCTAAACTACAAATGCAAAAACAAATTTTATAAAAATCAAGTGTATACACAAAAAAAAAATATGGTGATCATATTGGAATACCACTGCCAATTCATACACAAAATAAAACACCGTCAGAAACGGCGGGCAGCGGTAAATGGCGTCCGTGTCGGTGTACGAGAATAGGAGAGTGCACTTCCACATAAAGAGCGATCAACCTTCCAGCGATATCCCAAACTGCTACACTGAAAATAAAATTTCGTAAAAATGCTACGAAAAAGTTTCGTAGTCTCGGTGTTTGCACAACGTACGAAACTTTCGTCCATAATACGAACACATTTTTCACAACGAAATAAGATTTTAAGAAGCATTCGTAAATATAATGAAAGAAGTTTCGTAAAGCATTTTGTTTCAGTAAAATTTGTGAAATATTTCGTTTTCGAACAAATTTCTGTACCAATAATTGTGTATATTGTACGAAGGTATTCGATTAAGCGCTGACTGTCAGTCCGTCCGTCTGTCCGTCTGTGCCACACGACAACTCGAGTATAAATTGAGATATCTTAACGAAACTCGGTATGTGTATTTCTTTTCAGTGTAGGACGGATGGTATTGAAAATCGGACAATAATCACGCCTACCTCCCATATAAAGGTAATTTTCAGAAATACGAAACCGGCGATATTTTAGTAACTACCTCAGCCTATTCACTAAAAATGTATATTAACAATAAATTTCAGAACAAAAATAATAATAATTTTATAAATTTTTAGAAAACGGGCCGCCCAGTTATGATTACATGTGTACATATATCTCGGTAACTGCTGCAATAATTTTCTCCAAACTTTGCACGGTTCTTGGCCTTGGTACAGCATGGCTAAATAAAATTAAAATCGTACAATAACCACGCCCACATCCCATATAAACTCTTCGATAAATCAGTAGTCAGTTAATTTATTCAAAATTGATATTTGCAAATATTCTTTAGCACAAAATACGTTTATAATACAATTTTGGAAAATGGGATGGCACCGCCCACTTATGACCACATATTTTTATCTCGGTAACCGTTCGAATCACATAAAATGGCACATAAAAGCAAAACACTGATTATTGAAACCGGACTAAAATTACACCTACTTTTTATATAACGGTAAATTTCAACGCCCTGCCTCAGGAAACTTTTCGCGAACGACTTACTTCAGAATTTGGTTGGTTGAAGTAGTAGCTATATAATTTTTTACTGCCATATTTTTATTTTAATAAACTTCAGGTAAAAGCATTCAGTCAGTCGTATATCAACGTAAACCAAAATTGGCACCCCAATAATCTTTGTATGTTCCTGCACATAAAAGGTATATAAATACGCAAGTATGCATGTATGTAGATTGATACGTATTTGTAATAGTGTAGTTTGAGTTTCCTCTGGAAGATTTCCACGTATTTGATTTGCAGTTTTGAGCTTAATGTATATGACGTCAGTTGAGCGCGATGCAGATGTTTGTTTTTTTTTTGTTTTTGGTAAGAAAATGTGGCCACTCTGCGTTTCTGCATTTATGACCTTGTGAAGGACAAGGTCAGCAATATCTTGCATTGGGCAGTTAGACTTATATAGTAGAAAGTACATAGCTTATGCGCTTTTAACAACATTAACAACTACAACACAGTTACATGGACTATATATATTTGGTAAGTAATTATGTGTGTGTAAATCGTAGTCGTAAACTTGCTACTCAAAAGTTTCGCCGACAAGTGCGTGAGTAAGCGAGCGAGTTGGTTGGCAGTTGTTAGTTGCATTGCTTTTGTAGCGAGCTATTAGCCTGCTCTTGTGTTTTGTGGGCATCAACATTCATTTTGTTTGTCCGGCACGTATTTAGTTTGTACTTCCGTTAGCACTTTAAATGATCTGCTGCTTTTAATTTCCTTTTCATTTCCTTAATGCGGGGAAAGATAGTTGAGGCTTTCCGTTGCTTTTCGATAAAATACTAAGACTTAAAAATTTAACAATTGCACAAAGTTTTAAATTTTGGAGTTTGTGAAATTTAATTTTCCTCTTTTGGGATCTACAAAAGCTTTTTAATGAAAAGTTGTAAAGACAACATTAAAATTCAGATTAACCACAATTTTAATTTACAGCAAAGGCAAGTAGAGCCTCATGTACTAGTCGAAGTGAATTTAGGCAAATTAACTTTTACAACATAGCCTATTTCTTCAGGCAGGACATTTCTGGAAAAACATTTAACTTCTTGGACCATCCATCAACTGCTAACCCGCAGGGAGGTAAGTTCGGAACTATGGAGTGTTATGATTCGGCGCATAGTCAATAGGAGGGGGCGTCCGCTCCTATGGGTCCTGAAGCGATTAGACACAACGTAATCGTATAAGCAAACGTTGTTACAGTAGTGGTTCATGGTCAGTTCCCCAAGGGTTTATTCAATCAAATTAACATTAAAATTTTTATAGATAATCTAGTCACCTGATCAGAAGAATAACTTTTTTTTTTATGCGTTTCTTTGCGGTCATTCATTCGTGGCTTAAACGCCCAAAAATTGCACTCTACCTCGCAAAGCTCTCTCATTTTATAGTTAATTCGTTTCAAAATTTAAAGACATTTACGTAAATTGAAAACACCCATTTTCTTGTTTTTTTTTTGTCTATTTCTTAACTTTATTATTTTTATTTCATACTCATTTTGCATTTCCCACAAAAGAGAGAAGAAAGATATTTACAAAGTGAAACTAAGAAAGTACACTTGCGGAAACCAATATTCCAGCTAAGCTCTTTTCTCTCATATTTGACTATGATTTAGATATTTGCTTGAGTGAATATTACGTCCATTCATCTTATCCAACAATCTGCCCTATCAAATTTTGACAGCAACAATCCGTAAGCTGGAAAGACATACCTACAAATATGCCAAACATTTAACTAAAGTTCTCCCTCAGCAGCTAAGCTTTATTTTTCCGCATTTCATGGATGAACAAAAATTGAGGCGTTTCCTTGAATTTCATTTAGTCGACGATTATATTGATAACACCCCCACTGGAGCGCTTCATTATCGTCACAATTTCTTGGCCAACTTAATGTTGTTAATGTATAAGTTATACATCAATACATATATCTAAGTATGTGTGTGTACATCTGGCGCCAATTTGGCAATTTACTTGTGTGTTTGTGCATAGGCATAGGTTGTGCATTGACAGAACAGTTTCAAAAATAACACTGGTTTGCACAGCAAAAATGTTCTGTCGATGCCACTATCCAATCCCTATGTAGAATTGCTCGGTGATTATATGGTTTATGGAAAATTTTATTAACTTTCTTTAGCCGTATTTTTATTTTTTTTGCATTAAGATTGTTAAATTGGTTCGTAAGATATTCGTGATTATTTAAGTGGAACCACTTTTTGTTTAGAGCTGAATAAGGGCAAATAGAAAATATCTCGAAAACGTAGTCATAGTAAAAAAAAAAAATTAACTCGAATTTACATAGAAATTGGATAGTGCCTAGTCTGGAGAACAAAAACCAAACTAAAATTTGTGATCCAGTGTATTTAGTGAAGTTTTCCGCCATTCATACAAATAAAATTGAATAAACAGATTGTAAAATCTACCCTGCTAGCGAAACAAATTCTACATTCATTGATAAATTCTGGTAACATTTTATGCCTTCTATGTACATTCATTTTTATATCAGTCTCCGTGACATTGCGCGCATACATATGTACATATGTATGTTTGTATGTATTTGTGTAGCCTAAATGTTGTTTATTTCCTCATTATCGTATTACCGAAATTATCCCAATTCATTTCGCTCGGGTCACTGTGATAATCATTTATCAGTTTTGGGTCAAGCAACCTGCCCAAATGTCCCTTAATTTTCGTTGTAATCTGATGTAATTATATTGGAGCGTAATGGGTATTAAATACATACATAATTTAAATGTATTAAAGTCTTGAGTTAATGAAAACAACTAGATTGGAAGATAAATATTTGAGCTCTTTAATAAATGTAAATCTACTTTGATTCATTTGGCAATGAGGTACATAAATCAATTTGAAATAGAAGGACTTAGCAAGGCGAAATTTATGCAAAGTATACAGTTATTTGTTGCTTAGCAGCTATAACTTTCACCATAAAGGACTGCATGAATTCATTTAAACTTCTAGCCAAAAAGAGTGCAGTAGATTTGAATCGTTTACTTCACATGGTGGAATAATACAAGGTGTTGTCAGTAGCGATGTGTTTGTTGTGATTTTGACAAGATCGGCATGCTTATTTTCAGTGCTGCCAGTCTTTATTTTTATACTATACTATTCGTTGGGAAATAGTATCTAAAATACCTACTCCAGTTTAGTAATTCGTTGTATCGCGATTTTTAAAGAACTTTGTGTTTTCAGAACAATATTAATACATACATACATTTTTCTACATTTAATTTGAAATATTATGCCCCAACGGATTAAAAGTAGTAAATAATTAATACCTTTTCTAGTACTTTAA
>NW_016177952.1:0-8155 GCF_001687245.7 Rhagoletis zephyria | reverse complement strand
ATAAAATAAAGCGAAGCTAGTTAATTATCAAGTTTTATTTATTTATTTGGAAGGTTCTGTTATATTGCTAAGCACGTGAAAGAGATTAGTTTGAAAACGTGTTGGTATATAAAATTATACAATTGTTATTTATAGATAAATGTAACAAGTGTACTATGAAACAGTCACGTGGCTTTATATTGCTGCCACTCTCTAAGTGCATTTTCAAGGGGTAGAACCCAACCGCACGGTATATGTGTGCCTTGTTTACTACGCGTCAAATAGCTATCCCAGATGCGACGTATTCGTATGAAGTCACCCCTGTTTTGTTTATCATAATAGGAATGTTCAACCGGTCCAAAAAATACCTCATTCCATTGGTCCTCCAAATGCCTTTCTTTACTGCCCTCAGGAGCATTATCTTTCAATACCTTGCTCCGAGTGGCACCCGTATCAAATTTACTCAGGAAGCGTTGGGAATCGTGTTGTTTCAGCAAACGAATTTGGGGTTTCTTTGTGATCGTTGTAGTTAGGCAATTTGCAGACGATGAGGGGTCGGTATGAGTTCTTGCAGATGCTTCATAACTTGGCAAAACTGTGGTAGATGCTATAGAAGTGGGCATCTGCAACACGTTTTTACTAACAAGGTGCTTTTTAATGTCTTTCACTTTCGACTTTTTAGTCTTACGCCTTTCTTTTCTTTTCTTAATCTTTTTAGCAAGGCGTTCTAATGGAGATTTTTCAACTACCTTGATTAATTCATCAGTTTGCTGCATCAGACTGTCGATATTAGATTCAGAAGTTACAGTCTCGCATTGCAACGCTTCCATCTTCTTGATATTAGTCAAAATATTTTGAATATGACATTTTAATTGCGAAACTGGTAACAATTTCTCGGTTGCTCTAAATGAATGAGTCATATTTGCGTGCTATGCGATGACGTCCTCAATGCAATGCTTAATTTATGTGTTTTTAGCTAACAATAAAATATCCATTTAATAAATTAGTGAATTGATGGCAAATATATAGTATAAAATGGAACTTTTTTAATTGTTTTCTTTATTGCTAATCTTTCTGCACAAGCACCTCTTTAGCATCGTTTACCACCTGCGTTGCGGTCTCGTATTCCTTTGTTTCCTTGAGCTCTGTCTCGTCTTGCAGAAAATTTTCCAGGGCTTCTAATTCCTTTTTCAATCTGCAAGAAAAAGCGCACAGCTGGTTATTTTCACGTTACTTACAAGTGCCATCTGTTTGTTAATTGCTCACCTGCGCAGAGTGTCTGGCAGCATCATCAAACACTCCGAGATCACCTCTTCTTGCTTCTTCAAAACATGCTCATCAGCACCTTCACTTTTGAATCTTTCCAGTCGATTTTGCTCGGTTAGCACCTCCTTTTCACAAACTGTCTTCTCCTTGGTTAAACGCTTTACAACGCCCGTTTTGATCGTCAATTGTCGCAAGCGTGGATCGGCCATCAAGTCTGCTTTTGGGTGTCTAAATGGTTTTAAATCTGCTTTGCTAGATTGAAATCAATTGATATGATCCAAGCTTGTATATTTTCGCCAAAGAGTGAGTCACAAATTCAGCCGGCTTCAGCCGTATTTATTTGTTTTTGTATGAGTATGAGAATGCAAATGTCAAATTTGTTGACAGCGGATGTAAATAAAAATCAGAGAGCGGTAACGAAAGAGACGTTCTCTGGCTGCCATAAAAATATTCACAATTGTTGAGCGGAAATGTGTTAATTTTGATAGCATATGCTAATTTCCTCTTCCTCTCTGAAATTTTAGCTACAATCAGCGTATATAATTAGAATGCATTTTACCTAAACAAATTAGGCGGAAAACTAAAGTTTTTTTTTACTTTTTTTGCAGCATGGTACAATGGCATAATTTTTATGAAAGCTCCTTTTTAGTAGCTTCGATAATGAGCAGCTGAGTTTAGTAAAAAAAAGCTACAATGTATTGCGGAACACCTGTTTATGAACAGAAGTGGAAGAGGTGTAAAATAGTGTTTAGCAAATGTAGTGAAGAAGTTCTTAAAGTTAAACTATTAATATCCAAAAAAGTTTGTCCAAACAGGTGTGATCACAAATCTACTGTATACAGGCAGTAAACGCCAGCAGGTTTGTCACGGAATATTTGGGCTCCTTACGGATTCAACAGTCGTGAACCAATGTATAAAAGCCAGGTAAGGGATCTAAATCATAGTAACAGCAAATTGTAGCACTTTAGGCGACACTGAAAGTTTTTGATAGATCCATAAACACGTCTTTGCCGCGGCCTACAACTATACATACATACATATCGGCACCTGAAATGCAAAAAGATGTAACAACATCGTATCTGAAATGGAAAAAATAGTGACTAATAAGTGACTAATGAAATCCATCATATCAATCAAAAACTGAATTTTGAATTTTTTATTAGCTACGACTTTTTGTATTTTCCCGACGATGTTTGTTACGTCTTTTTGCATTTCAGGTGACAATATGTACGTACATACATACAATCCGCGGGAATTCGCCTGCACATCGATTAGTCAACCTTGTTTTTCTTCGAAAAAAGCCTCTAAAATACATGTTCCAGCTTACTGAGGAACACAAGTTTTACAAATTTCGCAAGTTACCTATTAGCGCAAATTCGCATGCGGTGCATGACTGTTTTTGGTTAAGCCTTCTTTATTTCTCAATTCAAATTTTAAAATGGTTCAATTCAATCGTACAATTAAAATGTTTCATCTTTATTTAAGCAACTCCAGCTTTTACATTTATTATTATTTATTTTCATATATATTTTTGGATTTTTCGTTTTTCATTTTAATAGTACACATTCACGGTCTATTCATGCTTTGCATTTATGCATTCAAGTGATTATTTTTAATGCGGGTGTTTCATTAAAAGTGTGTGTGTGTGTGTGTGTGTTTGTTTGTGTCACTGCAGTTTATCGAGTGTTTTTCGTGTTCATTTTGATTACATTTTGGTAATCAGATTAGCCATGGTAATCCAATGCCGGGTCTTCCGCTTGCACACATACATATTATGTATGTATATGGTACAACCAGGACATCGAGAACGGAGTTTGTTATATAATTGTCCAATGGGTGCTTGTCCATGTGTATAGATTGTGGGTGGAGGGATGCAAAGTGTGGATAACTTCTAAAATTGTATGGTGTTGTTGTTGTCAGAGGTTGCTTGCATATGCGTGTGTGTGTGCATGTGTACTTTTATGAGTTGGATAGGAAATTACGAGTATTACCAACTTTAATTGGATTTCACAATATAATATAAAAAAAAAACTTAATAATAATTATAAGAATTAATAACAAAATGAATTCAATTCGATTGAGTCTCACAGTTTGGTGTTGAAATACAGTACAATACGTAGTAAACGCTATAGGAAATTTATGAATTTGCGTAAGTGCAACTACAGTACACTTTGATGATGACTAGCACAAATATAATGCCGGTATATGATAAGGAATGGATAGTAATGAATGAGCGAAGCTGCGAACGAGCATCATTCGTGTATTTATGATTTCGAATAAATATATTAATTATAAAATGTATAAGCGTATATTGAATGCGAAAATGTTGTGATTTCGTGCGATTGATGATTGCTTTGCGATATTTTTAGCGCGGGCGGCGATTAAGTCCGATTTCCTGCGAAAGGATTTACGATGACGATATAGATTAAGAAAGACGTAAATATAGTATATAATCGAAAATAATAAAAATGTCAGTTTAGAGTTGCACGCTAGACGGTGAGCTGCTTCGCCTGTGGTTGTGTTTAGTGGGGAAGTGATAGGTGTAATCGCTGTGAAGATTGGAGATGAGGATGTAGTGAATGCTGTTGATATTTGGTTTGTTTTTGTTTGTGTTGTAATTGAATTCTTTTTGGTTTTCATGTTATCAATGTCTTTTATTTTGCTTTTAGCCACTTGCTTAGGGAATGATGCCTTCACGCACGACTCAATCGAAGTTCGGGGATAGGGCAACATGGCATTAGTCGATGCTAATGATGTTATTGCTGATGATTTCCGCATGGAGATGGATTTTTTGCTAGTGTTTGTATGGTTGTTGACGCACAAAGTTTGTCCTTTGTTGGTGAAGAAGGTGTTGTGATTAATGAGGAAAATTTGCGATTTATTTTTTGTGGTAATGTTATTATTATAGTTGTTGTTGTAGTTGTCTATGTTGTTTGTGTTGTTGTTGTTGTTGATGTTGATGTTGTTGCCCACATTGAATGTCATAGCTNAATTTGCGATTTATTTTTTGTGGTAATGTTATTATTATAGTTGTTGTTGTTGTTGTTGTAGTTGTCTATGTTGTTTGTGTTGTTGTTGTTGTTGATGTTGTTGCCCACATTGAATGTCATAGCCTTACTATCATAATAATTACTTATCATATTCATATTCATATCATTGATAAGAGTAAATTGTATTATTCTTTTAAATTTATGCTTATTAAATGTTTTCTTTTGAGATTTATGTAGTAGTAATTTTGCTGTTGCTGCTACTGTAGTTGTTGGAATTGACGACCATGACGACCACAACTCCAACGACACCGATGACAACGACATTGATGGCGATGACAATAATACAAATTGTATTTTTATTTGCTGTATTTGCATAATTATTTGTTGTTGTGAGTTAACGTTCTGCTGGCACTCTAGTTATTTCTTCTTCTGTGCCTTCTCGGCGGCTTTTGTGACTTTACCCGAGGTTGTCTCTTTAAAGGTGACCGACTTTATGACCCCCACCGCGACCGTTTGCCTCATATCACGTACAGCGAAACGTCCGAGCGGCGGAAACTCTTGGAAACTTTCAACGCATAACGGCTTAGTGGGCACCAACAAAATAATGGCCGCATCACCAGACTTAATAGCTTTCGGATCGGTTTCGGTGGTCTTGCCAGTACGGCGATCGCATTTCTCTTTGATCTCGGAAAATTTGCAAGCAATATGAGCGGTGTGACAATCCAAGACCGGGGTGTAGCCGTTGGCGATTTGACCAGGATGATTAAGTACAATCACCTATTAAGCGAAAAGTGACAAGTTATTAGTGAGAAATATGTGCATACATCTGAAAAATAAAACAAAATTGCAGCAAGTGTGCGTTAGCATAAGGGCCCATTAAAATATTACGTAAGCAGAGTTTTACTAATTTTTAACCCCTCCCTCCCCCTTGTCGGCAAAAGTAGACAAACATAATCCAAGTTAGGCTACGTTTAAAAAAAAAAATGTTTTTCACAAGGACGGTAATCACTATAAGTTAAATCCTTTTATCAGCATTTAATCAATATTTCAGATGTATTTTTAATTTTACTTTGCTCAAAAATAATAGTTGAAAGTTGAGTTAATTTTTTTTTTATCACAAAAATTGATTTTTTTACGATTTTTAATTTTTCGCTCAAAAATAAGAAATATTGTTATTTTATAAAATATTATTATTTATAAAACTTAAATCGCCATACTGACGCAATGAACTTAAACTTTGGCCTGAAAATTTTGAGACTTATTTCTTTTATTATATCTGTAAAGATTTTGAGTTTTTTAAAAAATATTTACTACCTATTTGGTGAAAATAATAATATTAATTATTATTATTATCTTTGAGCGCAAAAATAAAAATTTTAAATTAATCATTGATCGAAAAAATCAAGATATAAATAATTTCTTTTGATCGAAAAAAACAAAAATATTAATTAATATTTTTTAACTCGAAAAATTTAAATATTTGAACATTATAACAGAATGTAGAAAGAAACATATTTCGGTACAATCGAAGAGTTTTTGCGACGCTCATAACATGTTCATTTTTCACATTAAAACTTAAAAAATAATGATTATTTTCCGTCCCTGGTTTGGTCAATGTAACAGATCGGTTTTAAGTTACGTCAAGTTAAGTCTTCACCAATAACACCTTTAAGTTCACTAACCTGAGCGGTAAAATCAGCAGCACCCTTGGGTGGGCAATTCTTTGAGTCACCAGCTACATAGCCACGTCGCAGCTCCTTTACCGAAACGTTCTTCACATTGAAGCCAACATTATCGCCAGGCAAAGCTTCAGATAGTGCCTCGTGATGCATTTCCACAGACTTGACTTCAGTCACCAAATTGACTGGTGCGAAATTAACCACCATACCTGCGAATATTTCAAAAAGGATTTCATCAGCCAGTGATTTTTTCGCAACCGAAAAAAACCGAAAATGTTTGCTCTCAATTTCTAAGCATCGATTAATTCGCGAGAACATACAGACGCAAGCGTACCAATTTGCATGCGAATGCATACGAGTGCGTATGCACTCGGTTTCGTGTTGCCCGGATGCGGAATCGAAGCCGAGCGAGCAGGCGGCTTTTCAGCACAAAAGTATGCAGCAAAATTTGCCGAAATATGCAGCAGCAACAACAACAAAAAAAACAACAAGCCAGTAAAGATGACGAGCCACATATCTATCCATACATACATGCACACAAACGAGCGCAAGCGACCCACTTTTGCAACATCCTTGCGCTCCCATCCACAACAACCTACAGCGACGGCATTCGTACTCAACTTTCCAGCCGCCCACTCACCCACATACATATGTACATTGGTTTTGCATACATCCTATGCATGCAGCCTTATACTAGATGCAGCAATCATATCCGGTGCCTGGACGTAAGCACACACACACACACACACACATATAGCACACATGACTCAACAACACAAACACACAGCTTACTTACTCACCTGGCTTCAGTATACCAGTCTCCACACGTCCCACTGGCACCGTACCGATACCGCCAATCTTGTAAACGTCCTGCAATGGCAGACGCAATGGCTTNCCTGGCTTCAGTATACCAGTCTCCACACGTCCCACTGGCACCGTACCGATACCGCCAATCTTGTAAACGTCCTGCAATGGCAGACGCAATGGCTTGTCGGTGGGCCGCTGTGGCGGCATAATTGCGTCCAGCGCATCAATCAAACACTTGCCCTCCACTTTGCTCTCCTTGCGCTCCACAGTCCAACCCTTGAACCATGGCATCTTCTCAGATGGTTCAAGCATATTATCACCATGCCAGCCGGAAATGGGTACGAATGCCACCGACGCCGGATTATAGCCGATCTTCTTGATGTACGATGATACCTCCTTCTTGATTTCCTCATAGCGTGTCTCGCTATACGGTGGCTCAGTGGAGTCCATCTTATTAACGCCAACAATCAATTGCTTGACGCCCAACGTGAATGCGAGTAGAGCATGTTCACGCGTTTGGCCATTCTTAGAGATGCCGGCTTCGAATTCGCCGGTACCGGCAGCAACAATTAATACCGCGCAATCGGCCTGCGAAGTACCGGTAATCATATTTTTGATGAAATCACGATGTCCAGGCGCATCGATGATGGTCACATAGTATTTCTGCGTCTCGAATTTCCACAAAGCAATATCAATGGTTATGCCACGCTCACGCTCCGCCTTCAGTTTGTCCAAGACCCAGGCATACTTGAAGGAGCCCTTACCCATTTCCTGGGCCTCCTTTTCGAACTTTTCAATCGTACGCTTGTCAATGCCACCGCACTTGTAAATCAAATGGCCAGTTGTGGTCGATTTACCGGAGTCGACGTGACCAATTACAACAATATTAATATGCGTCTTTTCCTTACCCATCTTGAGTGTCTACACTTCGTACGCACAGCAGCTCTGAATTCTTCCGGCGAGATTTCGTAGTATTAGCTGGGATTTATAAAGCTATTACGTGTCAGTTGGAAAAGATGTGCGAATAGAAAGTGGAATGAGTGACAGAATATGCCAAGGTGTATGTGAAGTGTGTTTTACACTTGTCGTTGAATCGGTAAGTTTAAATGTAGGTGTCAGAGTTGTAAAGTGTTCGAGGGTATTGAGGGCATGGATAGTGGGAGTGCGGGAGCCAGGCGTGTGGGTGGGCGATGTGGAAACATTTGTACATACATATGTATGTATGTACATATACATACATAAATATGGAAAAAATGGGCGAATGGAAATGCGTTGGGAATCATGGATACTTACTTACATATATATATTTTTCGGTATGTACACTTACTTGCTTTGTTACCGGCTTTGAAGGAAGCAAATCAAATTTCCTTTGTCCGCACAGTCGTCGAATGTTAAAGATTAGAGAAAACTCTGCAAAACAATGAGGCAAATCAG
>NW_016177951.1:0-8156 GCF_001687245.7 Rhagoletis zephyria | reverse complement strand
AACAATCGAATTTTACTACTCGAAATCAATGAATACCCAGAAAAAGTACCACTAAGTAGCTTTTCATGTTAATCAAATCATGACGACTGCAATCTTCAATTTATTTGCATTACGCACATTTGTGCGAGTAGTACATTTAAATTGCNACATATTGATGTTACGTCAACAGATAATTTAGCAACAGATAATAACCAAATACAAATAGCAACTATGTAAATATATGAAAATATAGGCAGACTCACTTAAATATGCGCGTATTCATGTATGTATGTCTGTACTTAAATATTGTAACGAAAAGAAAGGAAATTCTGTTGGCCAAGAGGAGAGTAAAGAAAAAACCTTCGGAAACAAAAAAATATATATATATTTTTGTTTGATCTCTTTTCCACTGTGCATGGCGAATTGTTTATTTTTATTTGTTTTAAAAGATGAACATACCATTGCCAGCAGAGAAAAAATTCGCTAGTGTAACTAAGCGAAGGTAAAGTAAACTAAAAAATAATTTGAAGTAAATATTATTAGTAAATATGTACATATCTACATATTAATGTAGTGCATAATGCGCAATAATTTGAACAATTTAAACAATTATCTTTTCTCTTATTCGACGCATACAAAAATACATAGTACATACATGCCATGTATGCTGACATATCTACTAAAATAAATTTGATTTGCACAAGTTTGATTAGTGTTCGTCGAATCTTTTTACGCTCACGAACTATCTTTAGTAGAAATAATACTCGAGAATTTAAAATAATTCATTTAATTATTTCCCAAAAAAAAAACATTAGTTACCCGCACCGTATTTTCCGTAGAGTACAATTCCGATTTTATCAAATTCAAGGAGGTAGTTCTTTCTCTAATTTGGCAATACAACAATTATCGATTGCCTCTCTCCTTTACAAGGTTACGCCTGTTGTTAATTCCAGTACGCCAATTTAAGTAACATTTTTTTTCTTTTTTTATTTAATTTTTTTTACTTTCATATTTTAACTTATATATTTCCTTTATTTCAGTTAATTTTTACGAACTTATTTTTCTTTTAATTAATTTGTTTTCTTTTTTAGATATATTTTCTTTTAATTTTCAAATATTATTGTTTTAAAGGTATTTTTTTATTTTGATTACATTTTTAGAATTTTTTTTCTCCTTTCTTTAATTTAAATTGTTATCCTTTTGTTACTTGCAATTTCTTAAACCTTTTGTATTCTGTTGTTTTAAATGGATAATATATTTTTTTTATTTCATTTAATTTTTAGGGACTTATTTTATTTTTTTAAATTAATATTTTTACTTTTTTAGTTTAATTTTCCATTTAATTTTTAGATTGTATTGTTTAAAAAAGAAAAAAGAGTTTTATTCAATTAATATTTATAATTTTATTTTATTTCTTTCTTCTTTTAAGTTAATACTGTTTTATTTTACTTAACTTTAAAGATCTCATTTTATTATTATTTTTTTGTCTTCTTTACTTTAATTTTGTTTTTTTAGTTTAAGATTTTGTTTTAAAAATAAAAATACTTTTTTTATCTTATTTAATTTTTAAGTACTATTTACTTCTTTCTTGATAAAATTTTTTTCATTTTCTAATTTAATTTTTAGATTTTGTTGTTTTAAAAAGAGAAAAAAATTTATTTCATTTAGTTTGTAAAAATACTTTTATTTATTTTTTTAATTTATTGTTTTAAAAAGGGAAACATATCTTTCGAAAGACTGTGGTGAGTTGAAAGACAGTTACCAGGATAGCCCTGTAATACTATGTTCACGTTTAGCCATTAACTCGAGTTTATGGGCCATTTTGGAGTTTAACCGTAAACTCTGCTCTTAAACTCGGAGTTTACCATGCAAACAATTTTCGTTAAACTCTCCTTCAGTTCTTCACTCATTATTGCCGTTAGGACTTATTAAGCAATATTAAGAAGAATGAACCCGCGGTAATTAGCGCTATCTTACTTCTTGTTGATTGTACAAAGTACACCGAAAATTTTCGTGTGTTTGTTCATCAGAGCAATTTGTGATTAAGACCTGGTACATGTGCGATACAATTTTGACACTATAAAAATTAGTTTTTAAATGGCTCACACAAATATGTACACATGTATACATACCTATTAGCGTGGGCCGAAAATCCGCTTTTTTAGAATTTTGATTGGTAATAGCAAAAATATGGTTCACTATGCTCTAAAAAAAATCTGTGTGAAATGTGAAAGTTTTTGGTCAATATCCTAGGCTCACCCAAGTCCATCAAAGTTCAAGAACTAAAAAAAAAATTTTCTTAGCTAACTTCGATTCTCTACAAAAAAGGTCCATATACCTAATTATGTAGGACTAATACTTTAGAAGATTATTGCAATTTTAGTAAAAAAAATATATTACTTAATTTATTTATTCATTTGTATTTTTTGCCCATATTGAACTTTGATGGACTTGGGTGAGCCTAAGATATTGACCAAAAATTTTCCTATTTCACACGGATTGTTTTAGAGCATAGTGAACCATATTTTTGCTATTACCAATCAAAATTCTAAAAAAGCCGATTTTCGGCCCTCGCTAATACCTATGTATACAATTTACATCCTAACATGCATTTACATTTGAGCGAACTGTCAAACAGTATGTATATAATGTCATTTAACACGTTCTGCTTAACTGATGAATGCAGCATTTAAGTGCACGCAAAACTATAGCATCTAGTTAGTAAATGTAGGAAATGATTAAGGAGGAAATGTATGCGTTTTGTTACATAAGTACTTAAGTACATATGTATATAAGTGCATAAGGGTGGTCCGAAAATGCATGTGAAAAAGTGAAGACGGAATTTTTATGCTCTCATCCCCTATACCTACGGTGACCATATTAACCCTCTAGTAGGCTGAACCGCCTTAACTAAACACCTTTTTAGTGCACCTATATGATTTTTTTCTATATTCGTAAGGCACGATCTTTAGACAAAAATCGTACCCTTACGGCGAAGTTAATTTGAATCCGTTATGTCAATCCGTTTTATTTTAATCGGCAGTTGAATTACAGATTGTGAAAGACACGGTTAAAATTAATTATTTCTTGCTATTTAGTAATTTCGTAATTAAAGAAATTTTTTCTTTTGAAAAATTTTTTGATACAAAAAAATTCGGTGGATTTCGTAGTTAAAAGCACCGTATTTTGATATAAGTTTTATAATTATGTCACCATTCGAAATGGAGAAAATTGCTTTCGAACACAGACCGGCTTGCCGACATATAAAAACCCAGTTTGCATTTTGGACCGTCTGCAGACGGGACGCCGGTTCGTAGGTCAACATTGTGTAAGAGAAAGCTGAAAATACGTCACAGTATATCGGCGAGCCCGTCTCCAGACGGTCTTGGTTTTTCTCCCCTGTAGGAAAAAGTTACTGTCACAGATCGAAATGGACATCATTTTTGGATTTATCGTGCTAAAATCACCCATTCCTGAATTTTTCAACTCATAAAAAAATTGGCCTACTAGAGGGTTAACCAACGTTAAATAAAGGACATTTTTTTCAAAATGATTTGGGAATACGAACTTACAACTTGTATGATAAAAGTACCTTGCCCATATCGTAATTAAAATCAAATATTTACCAGTTAATTATATTATTTAATTGTATAAGTTCCCCTGCTGTAGCTAAAAATGAAGCCAAATCCTTTTAAAAATTGGAATTCAATGTTCATAATCCACCGGAGCCTTCATTTTTCAACCAATATTTACTGAAAACCAAAAAAAAAAAATAAATATTTATTTTGATGAACATTTTTTTATAATATTTCAAAATTTTTTTTGTGTATTTTTTAGTTTGGGAGAACCATACAATTATTTTTAACTAGTTTTTGTTATGTAACATTTATTAGCTGGAACATGAGAATTCATTTTCTTCAAAATTGCTACTTTTTCTGCATTTTGCTCTAAAAAATTTTATAAAATCAAATTAAAATTCAGAAATCAGGCTCAACTGGTATCTTGCAAACATTGTCGGCTTTCATAAAAAAAAAATACAAATTAAACAAATTAAGTGAAAAATTAAGTGAATGAATGCCAGTTTTGAACCACTGTACAGCAGGGGGTTTATTGTTCTCTTTCAGTGGAACAGGAAACTCAGCACGCAACACAATCGTGGGCACAACTTTCCCTGTGCTTTATAGATTGTGCAAAGATGNATGACCGATTAAAAATCGTGGGGTGCGAAACAAACTGGCGAAGGCATTCCTTAGATTTTGTAAGGGACATTTTTATTTTTCATATTCTGTGTTTAAAAATTTACCTCTGAAAAATGCAGAGCTGATTTAAAGGACAATTTAAGAAATAAAGGACAGAAGACGTCCTTTATTTTCAAAACAATTACAAAGGACAGGGGGTTAAAATAAAGGAATGACCTTTAAAATAAAGGATGGATGGTCACCGTACCTATATCGGAAAAAATATACACCAATTTTTCAAGAATTCCATACCATTTCTACGAAAAGTTGGTTTCTTCTGATATAAAATACATGGAAAGCTTTGAGCGCTTTGAGCGACCGCTAAATATTTTTTGCTTCAAAAAAAAATAGGGGTATATAGAGTATTCAAATTCCGACTTTAATTATTTTGTGCATGCAAGTATAAGTGAATATGTACTTGCAAAAGTACTTTTAACTACTTCAGAACCAGGAAACTTTAAAATACTAGTTTATTCCCGACAGGGTGAGGGAGAAAAACGAAAACTTGTCAGATCGAAGAGTTGGCGCTTAGCCAACAGCATAAGCTCTTTTGACAACCCGCCGTCAACCCGCCAACCCGCAGCTTAGCCGATTAAAAGCCCATCTGCCACAGTTTACAGATTGTCACAAGAACGCCTTAAGGCCGGGTATAGGATTTCCTGTGTGTCTGATGAGGTGGCATCAAGGCTGTCATGCCTAGCCATTTAATCAACCACACAATTCCCTACTATGAGGCACAATAGCACCGTGCGCCGGAATTCAACCTGATTTGGCAGCTATCCGCGGCAATTGTATGAGAAATCGGACAATCCACGACCAGTTTCGAGCGTACCATGCCTGATCCTAGATCGCAGAATGCCGCTTGGTGTAGATCTTTAACCTTCTAATCAGTTTGACATTGATGCATAGCTAGTCGACTACCCCATGTAAAACGGCTACCCCTGCGTGAAATATGCTGCAGATATCCGGCATGCTAAACATCAGATTTACGCACACAGAGATATACTTATATACGAGTATATACGAAAATGTCCAGAATGAATAGAGAAATCGATAAAGCCATGTCTCTATGTTCGTGTACAGGATAACCCGAGCAAAAATTTAGATATCTCAACAGAATTTGGTACACAGATTTTCCTTTTTCCAAGGAAGGCTGATATTCAAAATGATTTAAATCGGACTGTAACCACGGCTGCTTGCCATATAACGGTACTCTCGCATAATCCAAAAACTTCAATATTTCCGTAAATACTGGACNCACCCGCTTTAGAAGAATTTTTCGGTTCCAAGGGTGTACAGAATACGAAAACGGTTCAAAAATTGGCAGCACCTTTTTTCACCGGTAATACAATTTTTATTATCAACGCAGAATAAGCCTGCAAAGCGATGTTTGCAGGACTCTTTTAGCAGTATATCAGATTATCAAAAATTTTTGGAAAATGGGTGTGTCACCGCCCACTTATGACTACCTAGTTAATAAGTATCTCGATAGCCAATTTATAATTTATATGATATCTATCAAACTCTCCACAGATATTTCATATAAAAAAAAAATAAATGTTGAAAATTTTCGAAGTCGGATTAAAACTACGCCGACTTCCCATATAACGGTAAATTTTATAAATACCAAAACTCCACAATTTCAATAACTCAGGACGCTTGGAAAAGATTATTATATATTTTTGGGAAATGGGCGTGGCACCGCCCATTTTTTGACTACATATGTTTATCTCGGTAAGCGCTTTATCGATTTCTGCCAATATGCATTATCGAAAAAAGTTTAAAATAACGTTAAACACCCTTTCTTATAATCTAATTTTCAGAAACGTTAAAAAGTGCAGTTAAACTTGCGTCGGGTATATAAAGTTTGGTTTCGCACCAACTTAATTTGTTTACTTGCTTTTACTCATTTTTGCCTTGAACGCCGACAAAAGCCATCAAAAATGCGCTGCGAATATAGTAAAATAAATAGAAATTCACATAATTTGCTTTAAGGCAGGTTTACTACTAGAGGCGATGCCTTTGTGATCAAGAAGTTACATACCCGTATGTATGTATTTATATATTTCTCTACATAAAAATCTGCACTGATTCGCGTGGAAAGAAAGTAAATTAAGCTGTGTTTGAACAAGCGCAATTGTATGCGCAGAGAAGGCTTGAATTTGGATTTACGTTTTCTGAAAATGGTTATGGCCTCATTCATAAAAATTAAAGTAGGTTTAAAGAGCTTTATAAAATGACGTTTTCATACATTTTTCAGTTTATAAACCTTTTATAAAACCAATTTATTTTTTATGAATAAGGACATTAGTCTTTTATTTAGGTCACTTGTTTTGAAAAAATATTTTCCATAAAATTATATAAAATGGAACTAAAAATTCAAAGTTTTTAAAAACAATTCTTAAACGCTACTTGAGCGTTTTTTGTTAAAAATTGTTCAGTAAAATTTTATTTATTTTTTATTTTTTTTAATCCTAAAATCGAATTTTTCTCGGCCTTTTGAAATAAATCTTTTTAAGTACGCCTCACATTTTATTAGCTCGTTAGAAAATTTTTTCTTTCTATTAAAACCTTAATGAGATTTTTTATTTGTGTTGATTTTCTTTCACATACAGTATTAATTGTTTACATTTAGCCGCAAAAACTCAATTAACAACTCATTAGTTCACCCACTGACCACCGATCACTTGTCGCACTAATGCACCGTCACCCAGAATACCGTAACATACACCGAACGCAACTGACAACACGTTGTTTAGCGGTTGACAAAACATCAGCGAATGAGTTGAGCTACGAGAAATATTTATGATTTCGAATTTTTCAAAAATCATACAAAAGCGAAAAAAAATTAAAACCAAAAGCGAAAAAATCACACACACAAAATACATATAATGCGATACATGAAGATAAATGCAAAAACAATAACAACAATAATGCGCGAGCAACGCTAACCAAATCATAACAAAAATACATAAAAGTAATAAAAACAACAATACTGCGAGTAATAGCAAAAACGGAAAGACAGCTGAAAAATCTTCATGAAACCCCAATCGCACGCCGGCAGACCAATGCAGCATCCCATAGCTGAGGCTAACTAACAACTAACAATAACAAAGACACTCGCAGATCTCGTACTACAACACACAATGGCCAAGTAGTAATACATTTATTGGCGGCCAATATACAAGAGTGAAAAATCGGAAAGTAACACTCACAACCAGCCCAAAGAAAGACGTTCATACGAGAGAAAAAATCCATAAAGAAAAACTAATGAGAAAAAGCGTCAATTGAACTTGAAGTACCACCAATCGGGCATAGAAAGGGGTATAGCGAGGGTGGATGAGGTCAAGTGCGGAAAAGCCAACAATAATGAATGAAATATTGAAAAGACATAAAAAATGATAAAAGGCGGAATAGCAAGCGCACAGATGCCCTGATGCCATCTTCATAAGCAACAACAATAGCAAACAACACAATAGGCATATTATCTAAATGCAGCCTAGAAATTAGTGGCAATAAAAGCAAGCAAGTAGGTGGCGTTTTAAAAAGAAAAACTATATTAGCAAAAAAGCAATAGCGATGCGTTCCTACCTGTATGTTGCAAGTGTAACACAGGTGCGCATACAAGCATTCGAATCGAATGGTAAAAGACAAAAGTTTCGTTTGATTTCTTTTTTTCTTTCTTGGGACGGAAGTTTATTTGCAATTACATATCTTACATATATGCCTATATTTTTAGTTGAAAACTTCCAAAGGGCCAACTGAACGGCTTTAAGGTTAAATTAGTGGTGGCATACATACCTTAACGCCATAGCCATAACCATGCCATTAAGGTTAACCACATTAACAAACATCGGTTATAGGTATCGTAACCATAACACTATTTACGTGTTGTTGAGCGGCTACAACAACCCCGGGACCGACGAGAGACCCAAGAAG
>NW_016177950.1:0-8156 GCF_001687245.7 Rhagoletis zephyria | reverse complement strand
AAAAAAAAATGCATTAAATGACATATTCCAAGTGGTTGGGCAGTCATTACCTCTGAGTGGTGCTGCAATGAAGAGTATTGAAAGTTTTTTAGAAAACAAAGTATAAGTAGATAAGTCGGAATACAGCGGAACGCCAAAAAACCTTTAAGCTGAAGAAGTCATTCTTTGATTCAAAGCAGGAAAACTCAGATATCTGATCGACTTCGTCGCGATGGTGGGCAATTCCAGACCCGAGCATGAAAACATTCACCAAGGTACATACATACATATGTTTCCTTTGTGTGAATGACGAAGGAGGACCAAGGAACCAGCATCGGCGTCAATTAGTGCTTAATAAAGTTACGTTTCTGTTAGATATATGTGCGATTAAAACAAAGCTCGGCTGGCTAAGCGAAAAAAAATTTAAATGTTTAGCACGGATCAACATTTATACGCGAAAACGAAAAACACGCTGGTCTTACAACAAAGCTACTCAAGTAGCTGATCTCTCTTCTAAAAAATTCTGTTTTGTCCAAATTTAATTTAGATCGCATCCCAGCTTGCCGATATACAGGACTTTAACCGAAGTTATCTCCAGTAGCTTTGTAGCAAGTAGGCAAAAATTTAAACCGGCTTTTCTTGAAAAGCCGATTCCAGGGCAGGTGTCCAAATAACCAGTGTTTTAATTTAGAACATTTTTTTTAATAGGAAAAGCTTTCACTCCCAACATACGCCATTTTGGAAAAATGCTTGCATCAATTACACAGAAATACTATTTTGGGGCCTTTAAAAAATTTTCTCCAACTTTATTGTTTATCGCTGTTATTTATAATAATAATTCCGGTTTTTTATAAAACAGTCGCAATAAAAGTGTTATTTCCTCTTACAACTCTAAGTCAGCTAAGTGGCCGTCGTTGAGACAGGTCTCGCTCAAGCGTTTGTCTAGCAACAGATACTAAGTACCCCGTGGAGCCCCTATTAACTGGGGGCAGTTCTTCTGTCATAACTTGTCTGGAATCTAAATAATCATGATAGTCAGTAAAGGGATTTAATACGATCAAGAGAGAAGTACCGTCAAATGTATCACCAAAAACGCAAAGGCCTGATTGCCGGCTGGCTATTAGAATATTCAAATTTTGTGTATGTATGGTAACCCCCTTCATTGGTATTTCTTTTGCAATCTCCGCTTGGAAAATATTGCAATTATTCGGTAGCTCAAATTTGAAATTGATGCAGGTTTCCACGTAGAAGATGCCTTAAATTCATGGTGCCTTGTTTTCAAATACTACATCCCGCTCAGTCCTTCCTGGATGGGAAGATAGAAGCGATATTTACCGAGAAACCACCACCACCTTTTCCAAATGCCGCTTCGTGAGTGCCGTCGTCGTAGTTCAGCCACCATCCCAACGGCGACCTTCAGCCACCTCGAGAAATTATCTCCTACTTATACAGACTCGGCTCCGATATATCTAATTTAAGTCCCGCTTATGAAGGCACCCCACACAAAATAAGTCAATTAGTTATAACCGTTTTTCGTTTTAAACCCATTGCGAAGTTTCGTCGGTTGGTCATTCCAAGTGTAGATAACTTCAATTGAACTTGATCCCTCTTTTGCTTTCGTGGGCATCCTTGGGTGCTTAGTCAACGGATCCTTTCACCGTCCATGCTTACAATATACCGAAGCCAGCGCATCTTCTTTGGTACACAGAATAGATCTTGCTTAAAATATTTTTTGAACGCGAGCAAAGGGTTTCTATCTTTTTTCTTCATCTTCCGTATTTGTGCATCGTATAAAAGGGCGATATTTGTTGATCATTATTTTTGTCCATCGGGAAACCGCTCTGCTTTTCAAAGGCGTAAAATAAGAAAATTACGCTTTCGAACATCAGATTGATGTCGCACGATAGCTTTATAAAACCTTGTTTGGTATCGAATAGCGCGGAGAAGTCCTTGCCGATTTTGACAGCTCTACAAGATTTGTACAACGTAACTCAACATACCCATGTCGCCATAGGGAACCTCAAACACAGACATGCGTAGTTGTGATAGCTTCTTTTCTTTCTGCCAAAAGCAACTTTGAAGCAAGTATTCATCAGACCATGTTGGGCTTAACAGCTGATACATGCGCGCGAAGCTCTTCACGGATACCTTTGAAAGCTCAGCCGGTATTCCGTTGCGGACATTTGCTCATCTTAAGTCTTATTATTGTTTTCCTCACAATGTCTTGGTTCAGTGGATTAACGTGAGCTTTGTCCACGAACCGTTTTTAGCCTTATAATCTGATTAAATTCTAACTTTCCCGAAGACCTGCCAGCATCTTAAGCTCTTCAAACTCACGGCTCTCTTGAAAATATGCCTCTACTCCTCTCTCTTTCCGGGATATCAAGCAGGGTTTCTTGGGTTGCTGCCTATTTTTCTTTAACACTAATTCGTCCCAAGCAATATCCAGCACAATTGTGTGTCTACTGCCGCTTGCCCTCGGTAGCCAATTACTAATCTCCGAGTGTACTTCTGCCATGAAAAATTTGCTCATATAAAACCGTTTGCCGTTCGAAGATTGACTGTAGGTCAGTTCATCTTATATATAGAAATTTCTTACACCAAATTCATACACACATATGTATGTACGTTCTTCTCTCATTTCATTCTTTGCTCATGTTTTATAACCCTGTGGGGAAAATCTTTAGTTCTGAACTGGTGCGCTTCTAGTACATTTAGACCCAGTACTGGTTCGCGATAAATCTCTTTTGCATGTAAGCAACTGCANTACACCAAATTCATACACACATATGTATGTACGTTCTTCTCTCATTTCATTCTTTGCTCATGTTTTATAACCCTGTGGGGAAAATCTTTAGTTCTGAACTGGTGCGCTTCTAGTACATTTAGACCCAGTACTGGTTCGCGATAAATCTCTTTTGCATGTAAGCAACTGCAACCGCTGCATCCCTTTTTCGATAGTTCCGAACTAGTCCTAAATTCTATAGTTCCGAACCAGTTCGAAAATCGACAGACGAAAGAAAAAAGTATCATGATTTTTCAATCTTTTTGGTTAGTCCGTGGCGCGATTTTAAGTTATTTTGGAAGAATTGTGTTTTTAATTTGAAATTAAATTTGTTTGAATGAAGAAATGTACGTTTACATACCTTTAGCTGTAGCTGAGTTTGCAGAGGCGCTCGCTGTTATTTGTTATATTCCAGACGGTCCCAAGATGTTGAAATGTTAACATCAATTTTAGTTTTTTCTTACCAAGCTATGAAAACGCATCTGCGAAGCACAGAATAGAAGCGTATTTCAACGAAAAAGTCGCCGAACACATATCTATGTAAAGTAAATAAGCCCCCCGCTGCATCCCTTATTCGATAGTTCCGAACTAGTTCTAAATTCGACAAATAAGATCTAGTTCGTTCTGCATCCCTTTTTCTATAGTTCCGAACCATTTCTAAATTCGTCACTTTAGATATAGATTTCTAGTGAAAAAAAATTTTAAAAAAAATAGTTTTTTAAAAGTACCACTTTTCGCCGATTTTGGACTGGTGGGGATCTAGTTCCTATCGGCCTAGTTTCTTTTTGGCTATAAAGACCTAGTACGGAACTTTGATTCAAATTTGATTCACTAGTCCGCGGATTCCCTACAGGGAACAAGCGGCAGTCAAGGAACTGCAAAGACAACTTCACTTAATAAAATTGTGTAATAACCAACTGGAAGATTGTAATTTTCGTCTCATAGATTTTAATATTTTTCTCAGCAGTGCCGCCCAAGTTTATAGCTAAAATTTTTAAAACCCTTTCATTACTATCATATTTACTTATGTACTTAGTTACTTACAAAGCTCGCCAATGCATTTACGCTTGAATACAGTAGTGTGACACAGACGCACACCCTCACAGTGGTGCTTTCACCGAAAATGGCGAACACAATTTTATGTAGGTACGTATGTATTTATGTTATATATGCCTCGACAAGCTACAATAGTAAATCTTAAAAATCCCTTACTGCTTACATAGTTTTGCTGGTTGCATAGTTGCAAGCTCCGTTCCAGTTATGTGACCTGCATTGCACTTTGTCATAAGTGCAACACTGTTGTGGCGCTATTTGCCTTGCATTTGGCCTGTGCTCGGGCATTGTTCTACAACAGCAGCGCGGCACAATTTACTTGTTAAAATGATAAGGAAAATGTCGGGGAAAGTTTTAAACTGCATATGTATGTATGCGTATATTTAATAGTAATTTCGACGGTTTTAAATTATAGACGCACTACAATATATTTCGGGATCGAAGGTTGCATGTAATTAAAATTATGACAGATACGTATGTATGCCCAAACATTTACATATATCCTTTCCGACAAATATCTATGTGTTGGTGTTTACAGATGTGACGATTGCAAGTCTCCCTCCGCAATGAGCTTCGTGCACAAATTAATAAAATTAAGAAAAGGAAAACCGCCTTTAGCTATTATTTTAATTAAACCAAAAACGTTAATGTAAGAATGCAACTTCGCCGTGACCCACTTGCAGAAGAAAGCGGCTAGCTAGTGCATGAGGCAGACAAGCCCGAGGGGTGTGATATATGTATAAACTTCTTGCCTGACAGACAAAAAGTTTCTATGTATACGTTGGGATTTGCAAAATATCACATTCCATACGGGCATGAAAAATTTGTATAACTCAACCAAGTTGTACATACGAGTTTGTGTGTAGATTAAATGACTATATGTAGATATATTTGTATGCACATGCGTGCGAATGAGGCATTTCACTTGCACTTTTGCGCAATGATGGATTATATGGAAATTGCAGACGAATGAAACGACTTCAAGAATTGATTACTAAATACACATACTACTTGGTGTAGCATTTTTTTTTTTAATTTATTCGGGCAAGCAATGCTTGGATAGGCCCAGTAGGACAAAAGTTTTAAAATTTTACTCAGAGTTTCAAAATATCCTCAAAGTTAAAGGCCGGTTTATCAAGTAAGTTTTAAAATTTATCTGCCCTTTAAAAAAAAATTATGTTCAGAAAAAAGGTGTTTGAAGGGCAGGTAAATTTAATTACCTACTTGAAAAGGGGCTTCGACATAACTTCCACGGACATAACTTCCACCGAACCGTGACTTAATTTCAATGGTATTTGATGTCGTGAAATTACAACCTTCGGTCGATTTTTGGTACATGGAAGTAAAGTCTGGCATTACTTCCACAGATCTGATTCATGGAAGTTAAGACAGACACAAGTTCCATGATAATTGTATCTTTATTAAGCCGCTTGTAAACTTAAAATTTTTAACTACTCAGAGTTTTTTTACGAGGAGGAAGCCTAACCCCGTCAGTGTGCGACTTTAACCCGAACTAAACCTCCTTCCGTCCAGCATCGATTCCCCCCGGTACTACCGTTAAGAAGTTCCCTTCTAAATCTGGTATCGTCTGTTTAAGTGCGTTTTTCGCCGCTACATCGCATTGCGGGTTCACACACTTTCTTGGCGTTCGCGTGTAAGCCTTACCTGCTAGATGTTGCGGAGTTGCTGCATCACTCTGGCAGTCATATGCTGTACCTCGTTCCATGCGTGATTGCTCTTCGGCATCAGTGGCTCCAGATTGACTGGTGTGACGCTACGGACAAGGATGTCATCTACGTGCTTCTTTAGCTTTCTGCAGCGGGGACATACGAAAAGCACATGTTCCGCATCTTCGGCTCAAATCGGTGAAGGTACGCTTTAAAATAGCCGTGACCACTGAGAGTTTGGGTAAAGTAATAGTCTACTTCCCCGTGCTTCCTCTCGATCCATACTTCCCATCGTGTCTGCCACTGGTCTATGCAGCGTTGTTTTGTACCCTTTGTTGCACTATCCCATCGTGTCTACCACTGAGCTATGCAGCGTTGTTCTGTGCGTGCTGATATCACTTTGATGTTGGCTGCGTTTCGCGGTTCCCGCTCCACATCTTTTCTGGGCTAGCAGGTCGAGTGGGCACAGGCCAGATATGATGATCGCCGCGTCTTCCGATAGCGTTATAAACGCAGAGCAGACTCTAAGAACACACAATCGGTACGTGGAGTTTGCACTTCGTGCATATGGAGTGTACTCAAATGCATTCCATCTCACCACCCCAGCTAGAACCTGTGTTGCCTGTTGCCTTTATCCACCTATGTTCGCCATTTTTCTTGACAGGACTAACGTCGCAGTTGCAACTTATTTGCTCGCGTGTTCTAAGTGGCCACGGAAGCTAAGCCGATGATCCACCAAAAACCCCTAAGTACTTTACATATGGCTTGGACTCTAAGATGCTGTCACGAACCAACATATAATAACAATAAGAACTAAAAACAAAAAAAAAAGTTATTGATTTAAAGATTAGTTAAATAACAATATGAAGTTCCCTAACCCTTTAACTAGCTTAAAATAGGATTAAAGTAATTGGCGCGTAGTCATAGTCGAAATAAATAAAATCCACTGTAAAATTAGTTGCAGTTATTTTTTACAGGCATCCCATTGTAAACATATGGCACCCCATTGTTAGAGGGCTTCGGGAGTACGAATTTGTTGTAACATCAGGAGTTGAAGACTTGCTCTAGCTGCTAGTCTCTTAATATTTCCTCCAATCACGTCGCAAGCAGTTTTCCCATATGAGCTTACAACAAAGTCAATTCTGCCATTTTCTTGAAGGGATTTTCACGATTTCAGATCTTTCGTAAAGTTAATTTAATTTATTAATATTGTTTTTGTTTTTAAACACTTTTCCTCTTTCCAAAAAATATACAATTTCATCAAATTTCAATGTCTATTTATCATATTGCTCGAGCGTTAGACGATCTAGGGTCCATACGCCTAAGTAGCTCATTTGGGAACTTAAAGTTGACATTAGAGACAATGTTTGTATTTAAAAATAAAATGTTTTAAGAATGCTGTAATCAAAAAAGAATCAAAATGAAAAATTTTTACTTAATTTTTTTTACGTTGCACATTAATGTAAAAAATCTACAATTAGAGCCCATAATAATATGAAAGTTAAGTTTCGTTAAGAGGTTTCCAAGAAACAGCACTTTAAAGAAAGGTATGTATGACGTTTTCTTATAATTTAAGTCCCCTGTAAATAGGCAACCCTACCTCATATCGACAAAATATGCTGCACGTATGTTCATGTCACCTAGACCTTCAATCCCTTCAACTTTCATCGAAATCCTGAGAGGTTAGGTTAGACGAACTGCTCTTCAAAAGTTCACTTGGTTACCACAATAATGCACTATGATACCCAGGAAAAGGCGCATTCTTTTTAGGGGGTCACGTGGGGGTCTGTGCCTGGTATTTATTAGTCAATAGACCAGGATAAAGGTATATAACAGAACTACGACGGCTGCGGAAGAGTTGTAAGTTTATTCAGCAATCTGAACACATATCCAGTTGGAAGTGGCCGTAGCCTTTATTGACGATGAAAACCTATAATCTGTTCTCAAAAAGTTAACTCCTGCTAAAATATCAGTGCAAAAGGGAACCGCTTTCTCCCATTTAAAATAACTTATGCATGTCAGAAAAGTCAAATTTTTAATCACCATCAATATCGGCCTGACTGATCGGACAATAAAATCGTTAATGTTTCACCCCAATTCCTCTTATAGTTTAAACAGAAAACTTCCTAGGCATATGGAAGGAAATATATTCACAATAAAAGTTGTCGATAGGTGGCGCGGCAGTCGATATATTTCGAAAACCTGCATTTACAGTCGGATTTAGCATTTACTAATAATATACATATAAATATTACCTAGATTAAAAGGATTAACTCCACAAAACATATTGCCGAGAGGTGGCACAGGCTCATATTTGAAAAGCTTGTTTTAAAAACATTTTTTACTATTAAATTATTTACACATATATTTCTTATCAAGTGAGAAATGGAAGATCCGAAATGAAACCCCAGATAGGAATTTTAAAATACCTCGGCTCGTCATTTAGCCGACATTTTTTTGCAAAATTGTTTCTTATTCAAAACGAATCCATACTTCATAAATTTCCCTTTCAGATATCAAATGTTAATAGGCTAGAGCTTAGATTTCCGGTGAAAATCAATGCTTTTTCTTTTGGTATCTTGCCAATAGTCGGCCAACTTTCCCTACAAGGCTAGTTGAAAGCCTAAATAAAATAAAAACACATGTTCTACGCATTTGAAGATTACTTGCAT
>NW_016177949.1:0-8158 GCF_001687245.7 Rhagoletis zephyria | reverse complement strand
TGGGGACACTTCCATATGATTGGTTCACTTCACAGTACACCAACAAGAATATATTCACAGAAAAATAACTTACTTGAGAAGAAAATGGAAGAAATGAAAAGCACGTGAAATAAACACTATACGAAAATGATAATAAAGCGAGAAAGAGATTACGGACACAACTGCTCGGTTCGAGTGTTAGTCGGAGACTCTTCAAAAAATAAAAATAAAAGGAGTAAAGTAAAAACTAATAACGAAGCCTAAGTTCGAGCGAAACCAAACTTTATATACCCGGCGCACGTTCCGCATGCATTGATATTACTATCCAGATGTCCAGTTAATTTTGTCAGTCGGATATTCGGATTTTTTTGAATTATTCAAAAAATCCGTATAGAGCCCACAGCCCTTATTTTGAGTGAATTAGCTTCAGCAGTTACTGGTTTATCGCAATTTCCATATTTCTGCATATTACCGTTATACATATGTGGGTATTTCCCGATTTCTTTACACAGATTTCTTAGTTAGGTTCTAAGCAATGTTCGTACTGAGTTTGGTTGGTGAAATAAATTAGAGAATTAGTAGATTCATAAATTGATTTGTTAATAACTTTTCACCGACTTCAAAAGAAGGAGGTGGTTATTAATTCGTCGGAATATATATATTTTTTATGTTCATATGTTACCGTATCCATAACTTTGGACCATGTGAATCATTTTCGAGCATTCTTCTTCGATAGGAAAGGTTGGTTCTACTACTGATTTATTTACAATTTTATATGAATATTTTGTTAGTTCTAAAAAAAACTATAGTTTTGGAAGATTTTAACAACTTTTTCAAGAAAATCATCATTTTTGTAGCATACAATTTTATTCGTCGCAGTCCTTATGCCACCCATTCCATTTTCCATTACATTTACTTCGGAGTTCACAGAAGTGCTACATGTAGTATTGTCTAATATGTATGTATGTAGATTCATATCTTCGCCGACCAAGTGTAGCAAAACGCAAAATTTACAAGTCCGTTTCACCCAAAATGTGCCAACATTTCTAATTCAATAATAAAATCGATTAACACGCCATAAAACCAAAATTGCAATTTCAACGTGCTAACAAACATACTCCATAACAATTTTGTCACACCACGTACGTGCACGCAACAATTACACTCACAATTACATTCGTATTACGGGCACGCTTACTAGTATTTATACCAGACATCTGCAGCGGGTGCATGATTTTCGTGTATACTCGATCATCTAACAAAACCCGTTTGGCATCGTTCTCTGTATACGAGCAGAAGTATTGTTCGTTATCGACTGAGCTCAAGACGAACATGTTGGCCACAACACCCGATTGCTTTTCATACATACTTGATTGGGTTCGGGTGCGTTGCAGCTCAATATACCCGGGTGTTCGAGTTTCAACCCGAGTGTGCACAAAATTTTCTTGATTGGCTTATGACGTTTTTGTTTCTACAAAAAAGGTTGAATTTTTCGGTAGTTTGTTTAAGTGTACATTTAACCATTTCTTATATTTTTGCTCATACAAAATGCGACATCACGACGCCTACATCCATTTAGGTATAAATGTGTGTAGATCGGCAATGCCCAAGCCCTATACACTCGGTGCACATTTATTTTTTGTAAAAGTACTTATGTACCTACATAGTTTTAGGCTGTGTTCTAATACTATACACACACAGCTTTCCACGCGAAACTATACGAAATAGATGCAAAAACATTTTTGTCTACTTCGCTTCTAATTTTTTCATTGCGTATGCACAAGCACAAAGCAACAACATTTTCGTATGCTTTGTGTGAACATATTGGCGCCAGTTACCTTCAGCGTAAATTTCTTTGTTGTCCTGCATTTTATCGCAATGTTCGGGTGTCCGTTTCATTGTTACACAAATTTTCGGGTTAGCTTGTGCTCAATTTATAGCGAGTGTCATCGAACAGACTCGTTCGTAACCAAAACAGCTGTCGGGTATGCATCTCGATCGAACACATAGTAGCCGAGTGTGGCGTTCGCTTGTGCTTGATTTTTAGTGAGTGTGATCAAAAAGGCTCGATCATACTCAAAGCTGTTCTCTGAGTTATACCCTGCAGTGAAAATCCAAAGCAGTCAGCAAGCATTCTAGTAGTTCATTAACTAGTAAAAGCTGATGCAGAGATCTATCAGTTTGACAATTTTGAAGAACTTTCGGTTATTTGCTAAATGGCAGCTGTCCTCGAATTGTCAAAGCCAAAATGAAAACGTAAATTAGGACACCAAGCTTGGTTCTGAGATCGCAGGTTTGAGCCCGTTTAGAAGTTTTGAAAATATCTAAAATTAAATATATAAAAAGTAAAAAATTTAGCAGAATAACGAATGTGCTTGTGAGTGGTAATAGTATTAGTTCATAACAAGTAGTTTTCACTGCCGGGCATTTATACCTTTGTACATTAGGGTGCATCATTCTCCATACAAAAAAAATGTCGGTACTGTTTTACTGTTGGAAATATAAAATTTATTGTAGTTTGAGATTTCCGCCAAAATATTTTTTGAAAAATATTAAGATTTACGTAAAAATACATCCAAAAATAAAGTTTTTTACATATAAAATTCGTTTTAAAAAATATTTTTTCTAAAAATCGCCTCAGATGATGCAAGAGTTTAAGCTTAAAAATGTTTTAAAATTTGTTCAATGGAGTCAAATTAATTAAAAGTACCAGGTTGACCGAGCTTTTCCCGAAGTGCATAGCTTAGAAAAATAATATTTTGGAAATAAATAAAAAAATTTACTTTTGATATTTAATAAAGAAAGAAATTTTTTTACATTAAAAATTAAGTAGCAACCCGATTTAGAAATACGCAGGGATGAATATTGCATATCTTGAGCGGATAAGTACTGTGTATACATGCAAAAATACGGTGTTCACATGAGGCGATTTTCCAGGCAATTTTAGAGGCGATTAGTTGAGTCAAAAATTGGCTGCATCTCAACTTTATTGGAAGCGATAATTTGAAAGGCTGTTCACACCAAGCGATTGTTGCTTTCAACTAAAAGTTGTCTGTAAAATCGCCTCATGTAAACACCGTATTATGGAAATTAGCAAAATACAAACGTATATTACAAAGTAATATGGCAAAAATACCTTTAATTTGCTATCCATATTGCAATTTTTTTGTTAAATTTTGTAGAAACGAAAATAAGTGGCAACCTTACACTAATTTCCTAATTGATAACACTTAAAATATAGGCAAAGCATTTTTTAAGAGTCTTCTTTTAGTGCCCATTTTTAGTACTATTGTACCTTCATACTCCAAACAAATAATTCAACAAATATGCGATAGGTGGCAGCCCTATTCCAAAATATTGCTGAATCGGGAATTTTTTTAAATTCCTTCCATTAGATAGCAATATTATGATATTTTATTTAAATCGTAGCTAATTTCGAAAAGGTGGCAAACTTTTACGATATCCTCAGAGATAATACTTATTTAAATATCCTTAAAATGCAAAACCTTATTTGTACCACAAAATGACATAAAAACGGTTACAGCCCTTTCTAAGGAACCTATGGATATATACATATGTATATTTATATACAAGAATTGCTCGTTTAATGTAAAATAAGATTTGAGAGCTATTTTCAAATCGGGCTAGCGCACGTAAATCTTAACGACCGATCAGTTCGCCAGAATATTTTTTTTTGTTTTATGTATGTTACCGCATAACTTTTGACGACGTCAACCGATTTCAATAATTCTTTTTGCATCGGAAAGGTAGTGTCTCAGAGACGGTCTAGTACTAATCTGTTTTAGACCCGATCATTGGATCATGAAATATATATATATATATATATATATACCTTTCCGATGCAAAAAGAATTATTGAAATCGGTTGACGTGGTCAAAAGTTATGTGGTAACATACATAAAACAAAAAAAAAATATTCTGGCGAACTGATCGGTCGTTAAGATTTACGTGCGCTAGACCGATTTGAAAATAGCTCTCAAATCTTTTTTTATTTATATGAAAATTTAAGTCGGTCTCTTTTCTTGCTTAAAAATTACTTGTTCCAAAATATTTCGGGGGAGGTCTTAAACTATAATAAATTTTATGGTTCCGGTGGAAAATCCTTCAGTTTTTGGTGATTCGCCCTAACGTACATACAAGCATACATACACATATACATATATCATGTATGTATGTAAATAAATGAGCTACGTGTGTGTGTCCTTGACTGCGTGCTTACAAACCGATAAACCGTACTTCCGCTTTGTCGCTTTCACCAAAGCAGCAGCCGGAAGCACAAAGCAAAGTAGACAACAACTGTGGGTAAGCAGAAGTGACACATACTTATATACATATGTACATTGTACATACAAACATGCATATCTATAAATTTAGAAAACGGGGATGTGTAGTACTAAATTAAGTGAGAGAAAGGGTGAACGATGCAGTGGCAGATATCGAAGATGCATAGCGGTGACAAACAGACAACAAAGCAGCGACTGCTAGTTGCATTTTGTAATAAAACACCACAAGGCATTCACCGACAGTCACCGCACATTGCATTGTCCGTTGCATGCAATTACGCCCACAAAACTGCACTCGCAACAGTGTATGAAAATGCTTGCAGTGATGCACACAGTGTATGGAGTGAAATTAAATGCATTTTTTCACTTAAAAGGGCAAGCATTTAATACTCTGAACAGAAATGTTTAGGTAATATTTTAAAATTTAGATGGAATGCTAAATTGAAAATGAGAACTTATTCCAAATACAGTGAAAACTAGTATAGGTGGACGCTATAAGATTGCGGCTTGTACGAACAAAACATTTTTAGTTGTTTTCCATAGTAAGTATTCTCGCATTATTAGATATAACGGTCAGGATAAACGGTGCGCTATAGTCGTAAATAAGTTATCGAAATTTATCATCTAAGTGTCAGCAAAAGCCGCCAGAACAACAGTCGGTATTCTTAAGATTTCAAATGCATATTTTGAACTCTACCGAAGGCAGTTCTAATACGGTATGAATTCAAAGAACCTCAAATAATATGGGAGTAGCTACTCTTCAATTCTGGAGAGAATGTTAAGTTTACTATTTATTTCACTTTTTTTATGTATTACGAAACGGAAAATATGATAAGGATCCATAGTGTCGGACAAATTAATAGGATCCCGACAATTTGACAAGTTTTGATTATTTTCTTTGCGTTTTTTTTATTATTTATTAATAAAATTTCAAATTTCAAATTTTGAGAAAAAATTAAAAAAATACTGGAAATTTTAATTTTTTTAATTATTACCTCTAGAAAAAAACTTTTACATTTTGGGATAATAAAGTGCAAATTTGAAGTTGCTAAAAAACTGCGTTGATTTTTTACAATTTTGATTGTTGACTTTGTAACACATTTTCTTCCATATAAAAAAAAAATTCGAACATACTTTGAGAGATTTCTGCAACCTTGCCGAGTGCCTCCAGCTTTGCTTTTTATCAAATAGTTTTTATTTTTGCACAATTTTTTGCTTTTAAAATTAAAATACGAAGAAAATTTGGCCGATCAAAAATTAAACTAGTCAAAAATGCGAATACGTGGTAGATGCTCAAAAAAGTGGTAGCAGTCTGAGCACTGGCAGTAACCAGAGAGAGGTAATTGGAGAACCTTTTTGGTCCCGACCAGTGTCGCCAGATTTTTTTTTCAAAAACTGTAAATTTCCGGAAAAATCTGTATTTTCTACGAAAAACTGTAACCTTAAAAAATTAACGATTCACTTAAAGTAAGATAACAAAAACCGTTTAAATTATACTTAACTAAACATAAATAAACTGTATAAAATGGAACATTTAAATCACAGTTTGTTTTGTTGAAATCCAGTTTCAATATTATTCGTAAATTGTTTTGGTAATTATTTTGAGCATTTGATTTGGTACCTCAATTTTAGTACCTCCGGAAGCACTTTTTTAAGAAATCTTTCGGTCTCAAAGTAACAAAGGGTGTTGCAATGTCTAGTCTATTTCTTGTTTTAATCTGATTGATTTTGAAAATTATGTAGTCTTTCCACGTTTTCTGTAGCAACTGGAATGCAAAGGACAGCTGAAAGCATTTCTTTGAAATAAGGAAACGCTGCTCTAATTTTTAATTTATTCGCTCATATGGGCAATTTCGAAAAAAAGTTAGGTATAATTTGTAATAGGAGGCAATTTACACAATTGTAAACTTGTCCAAAAAACCGTAATTTACTGTTTAAACTATGAATCTGGCAACACTGGTCTCGACCCAATCTAGCAAACAGTTGTGGTGCCAAATAAGAAAAAGAATGAGAGAACAACTTTTATCTCTTCTTCTTCGTATAAGCATAACTCAGTTTAGCTGCGAAAAACTGCGAATTAAGCTAATATTGATTAGCGTTTTTAAGATTTAAACGACTGACGTGCTTTATTGGACTCGGCTAGAATCGCTTTGGCGGTTAGAGCGCCAATCAATAAGGAGAAGAAGTATTTTTAGGAGACACCTTCTTTCTAGCTGCTTAACTAGTGCAGCTCTCTCTACCGAATTCCACCATACGGAAACTCCACAAAGCAAAGAGGCGAAACGAATGCTTCGAAGAGCCAAGAAATTACTTTAGGCATGATATCAATGCCTCTGCAGCAGCAATAAACGCAATCGATACCTTACTCACTCTTTTCTCAATGTTAGGTTTCACCGACAACTTGCTGTCTAGGATCTGGCCCAAGTGCTACTTACTTGACTCTGTCAAAAAGCTGCTGGTAGACAAGAAACTCGCGATATATTGCATTGAGGATCTTGTGCTTCTAAGTAAATAAGACGTGTTCTGCCGTACTTGGATTGCCAGCGTGGCCACCCCACAGCCTTTTTCGCCACTTAAACTATGTCATTGGTCATACATATTTTTCGTGTCACCCAGCATTTAGATTACCTCAACAATCCAGAATTTGCTGGTTCGGGATATTTCAAAATTGATTACCTTGAGAAGGTGTTACAACTTCAATGTGGGGATTTATTAGTACTGGGCCATGGCTAAGCGTAAGAACGTCGATATTCAGAAAACAGTCTGAAATACGATGTAGTAATCTTGGATTCTATTCACCTTTCTCAAAAGCAGGTCCTATATATTCGCTTGACCCTTTTAAGACCCCTGCGTCAATCTATCCAGAAATAACTAGATCTTCTAACCCCGAAACCAATGCGATGCGGAACATCTGGCCCTGACATACATGCCACAAGCGAGGAGGAGAGAGAGCCTACGTCAAATTCATACCCAAGATAGGCAAATAGACTACGCTCAGACGAAATCTTTTCGTCCGATTAGCTTGACATCGCTCGTCCTCAAGGCGATCGGGGAAATTCTAGACCATCACATAAGAGCTAACACCCTAACGTTGTTGGCAGTACATCATGGGAAATGCGCCTCTCGTGCTGGTAGACTGGAAAAGGAAATAAGAACCAATAATAATGGTTAAAATAAAAGCTTTTGAGAAAAGCTTCAAGACGCGACGCGTGTAGCCAGATCAAAGGCAGGCGAAAGATCTTTTCGGAAGCTACAGCCCCAAGAGATCGAGGGAGCAATACCGGCTCCAAAAGACAAAACCAATATTTATAACAGTTCAACTAACTGCAGGCTGCGGGGCCCTGGGCATTAGTGCAGACAACTTCGGCAGTCGAAACCCCACTGCATCTACTTTTAATTACTCTCTGCCAACCACGAAACTGCTTGGTTTCATTAGAGCACTAGGTCTGCACGAGATTTGTGATAATCTATTATATTCTACTCCAAAAAATTTAAGAGTTTTTTATTTATTTTTTGAAATATTTGCAACTGCGGTTCAAATGGAAAAAGTTGGTATGCTCACATCTACGGCTCTCTACTTTATATATTTGTTACTCATACCTCACCTACACCAAAGGCAAGTCAGCGTGTGTGTAAAAGTAGATAGATACTAAACGCCTCAAACCGCATTTACTCGCATTTGACTTTAGCAACAGTTATGCCAGCAAGTATTTCGATGACTTACATATATGTATGTATGTATGCAGGAGTAGGAGGCCTTCAAACTTACGTGTGACTGAACTTGGCTATATGTGGTAGCATTTAATCCAAAGTATGAGGGTGAGTTTACATCTGAAACCATCATCATTCACCACTGAGCATTAGAATTGTGGTATG
>NW_016177948.1:0-8159 GCF_001687245.7 Rhagoletis zephyria | reverse complement strand
CAGTACCGATTATATAAGTCACTGCCAATGGGCGACGCTATCACATCTCTGCCATTAAATCGACGCAAAATCACATTTTCTGTCTGATTGCATTATGAGTGTATTTGCTATTGTTGCTTTTGGGACAATGTTGTATGTATTTGTTGTTGTTGCCACATTGACTGTTGTATAATATTTGTTAAAAATCCATTTAACCGTATTTAATTTGTGCCATTAGCAGTTGTTGCAACAAAAGGACAATCAATAGCTGAAAGCGTTCAGCGAAGTAACGCATCGCAGGCGACCCCCTTTACCCTGCAACCTCAGCTTTGGTGTCCTTTGCTCTCCTTCACCAAAAGTTTAATTAAATTTGAAAGCTTAAAACTTTTGTAGAAACATGTGCGTGCGCCTGATGATTATGTATATAGTGGTGTGCGTGGAGAGACGGCAGATCGATAGGTGTGAGGCAATGGCCCCCATTTTGACCAGCTAATTTTATACGCTTCAGTAGTTCGTAACAAGTTGCACAAGTGTCAAAGTGAATGAAGCGNGGTTGTTAATAATCAAAACTCGTCAGCAGGAAACTCAGTTCATAATGATCTGCCCGAAATCAATCTCAAGTACTGGCCGGAGTAGTACAACCAATTCACGTATATGGAAAGCTTTTCAAAGGTATGAGTATGAACTGTGACCGAAGTGAGAGGTCTTTGACCTGTCATGCGTAGATTTCCTCCACGATTCCACAGAATCTGCAGTCCGTCTCTGCAGAAAGTCCTATCTTTCCAAGATGGTATCTTAATTTGCAGTGCCTGTAAGATAACCTGTTGGAGTCTTCTGTACCTCTTCATCAATATTCAATAGTCATAGCCGAAGACTGCGCTGCTCTTATTTGTTTCTTATTGCGCTTTCACTCACAAAAGTTGTCTCCAAAATTGAGCTTTTGACTTCCAGATCACTGAAGCGTATTTTAAGCTGACGTTAGAACTATGAAGTATGCTGCCCATTGTCTGATAAGCTCAAGGAAGATATTGCAGGCAGTTACTATACTTTAGGATCTTCGAAGTAACTGCGAAGCGGATGAATTTGCAATGTCAGATACGTGCTATAGAGCGTAAACTCTCGTAATGAGACGGAAATATCGATTACATCTATGATTTAAGGTAAATTTCAGCGAGTCGGCAAACAAATGACTACCAAACCAATTTGCGGGCATAGCTGGCCTAGGCCTGACTAACAACAGAACCACGTTGTTATCAAATTGAACGATCCCAACTGCGCCTCGAAAATTCAGAGACACCATTCCAGCGGTTCACGTCGTATGGATACACCAATCCATTATTTGTCTTTGACAATAGGTTTTCTACTAGAATTTTAGCGCGAAACAAATGGAACCGAATCCAAAGGTTATTACCCTTTTTACCGATGGCTCAAAGCTGAACAATAAGCTTGGTAGCGGACTCAGCAACAGCTTATGACAGATCTTCTTCCAGGCCGAATACGAAGACTATAAATCTGATATCAAAGCTGTGTATAGATGCCTATAGTGCAGCAACACCTTCTCAAAGGTGTCAATTCTCTCTCTCTCTCAGCTCAGCTATCAGCTCTGCAGAGTCTTCCAGGCTGAGTTAACAGCCCAAAAGAAAGCCACTCTTTTGCTAACGAGTGCCTAAGCCTGTATACAGTCTATCACCACAGCCTAGCTAGAATCTAATGTCTCTCCAGTTCAACAGCACTACCTCGAAAGAAGTAAACGAATTTAAGAAAGACTCTGAACATAAATATGGGTTGCCGGAGACAGTGAAATATTCGGAAAATGCGCAAAAGAAGAACTCGCTGGGATAAGGACTGACTGACGCTCAGTTAACTCTGCAACTGATGCAGGAATCCCCCTATCAGCACCGTCTTAGGTGTACAACGGAATCCAGATTTTGGTTTACTGAGAAAATCTGGCCAAGTATCGATTAGTAAAGATCTAAATACCTAATCTCATTTGACCGTTTCATTATCAGCGCTGTGGTAGATAATAACCATAGACACTGCCTAATGGGAAAACACGGAAAGCGGTTGGGTAACCGTACAAATGATTTCTGTCGCAGCTGCAGGGACGAGGAAGTAGTGTATCAACGCAATCTTCAACGCTTCGTTAAAAAACGCAGTGCTTCTCCTACATGGAAAGGTAAATGAACAAAATTTAATGCGGCAATTTCTAGAATTTCATAATTGAACATAGAATCATTGTAGTATTCCGAGTTTACCAATTTCAAAAGTGCCATTAAGACTTTCGAAAAAGTCATTCCTTCGTACCCAGTAATTCTTAATAGTGTATTTGAACTTGCAAGTGACGCATGGATTTGTTTCTCATTTTATTAGATCATTTAAAATAAACAAGTAGTTGGTGCACCCTTTATATAGATAAATGCAGTCACATAAAATACGATTGTCAGCGTAGAATGTGATCGAGTTGGTCATTGGATTTGTTTGCGTTCAGTGAGCTTTTACGTGTGATTTGTCCTTTGATGATTTCAGATGGCTTTAGTTGTTTGTAAGTGTGGCAAATTTTTTGTGGCGATTGTGTGTTAGCAGTGTCATAGAGTTTTAGGCATTAAGCATGTACTAACTTTGATGCAAATTGATTGTGGCAACTGGACAATTGGGTTAATTAGTGGCTAATATTTACCCTCATGTAAACTCGTTAGAAAGCTAAGGTCAATTTGTGTTCGCATTCAACAAAGGTGCAAAGGGGTAAAAATAATTGAGCTGTTATGAGAGTAAAAAGGAGTGGATTTGTATTATCCAAAGGAAGTACAACTAAAGTTTGGCATAAGATTAAAGTTTAGATAACTTTGTACTTGGTTTTTTGTAGTAATATTTATTTGCAGAGGTATTGAAATTTCATTTAGATTTCGAGTAGCATCCCACTTTACAGTGGCTATGGCTGGTATTTCGCAAAGTTGGTTGAGGATTCACTCCTTTTTTTTTTGAAGTCGTTCGATTGTAGGGCCCAGAACGTGGAAATTTATCAGCTTCCTCGGGACTAAGCGAATGAGATGTTGATTTAACTCAATGCCTTTTAAAGGCCTGTTGGCTGAAGTAAGAAAGGAAGGGGTTTTTTGAGTCTCTAGAATATTTGCCAAATTTTTAAATGGGAACATTGGGGTAGGGGAACAGGGTTTCCGAACCGTGGAAACGCGGAGAAACTCGTCAGGAATCGGGAAATTGGATAGAAGATATCAGTTGGGAGCACCAGGGAACTTTTGCTGGGATGAGTGTGTACTTTACGGAAGGGTTGAAGGGGGGTTACTTTGTAGGTAACTCTTTATCGATTTCTAATTTAGGGTTCTAGACATCCAGAGAGAATTACTTGCTATTAACGGAAGGGTCGAAGGGAATTATTTCTAGGGAACTCTTCAAGAAACTCTAATTTATGCGTCCAGACCTCTTTAGAGATCTCCAGGCGGAATTAACTGCCATTAACAAACCAGTTTATTGGATGCTCAATTGTGTGACCTTGAAAAGAGAGATAAAATCTACTTGGATAGTCAAGCGGCAAACAGCAGTTTAAGCTCACTCACGGTTGTCCTTAAATCTAGTAGGTGAAAGCTATACGCCTCTTTCGGTTGCGTCTTATTATTGTTTAGCTAGGATTATATGCCTTCCAAGCAACGGTGATATTGCAGGAAGCTGCGTAGCGGATGATTTGGCTAAAAAGGGCATACTCGAGTCGGTTTCAACCAGTAAGTAGAAGTACCACACGGTATTTTAGATCAAGGGTGGGCTTTCAAGGCAGCAACTCTCAATTCTGGTTAGCATCTTGACCGCACACTGGAAGTGGAATTCTCCCGAGTACACTAAACATCACACCGCATCCTCACTATTGCAGGGTGTTGGATGATATTGAGGTTGAAACATCTCAAAACTTTATCTTGGGTTGGGGTGTTTGATCTTTTAATGCACTTTTCAGTCAGGGACTGGCATCTCCGTCTGTGGAACTATGTTCTTGGCACACATACTGGCCTGCACTCCGGTGAAAACACGCTTCCAATTTCTGGCGGATCACTTCTTCGAGCGCATAAAAAGCTTAGGGTAAGCTTATTCAGAAGCTCTGGTAGAATTCGCTAGAAAATCAGGATGGCCTAAAAAGATGTAGGGATAATCATAGAGGAACCTCTGCTGGGCATTAAAATGGTCCTATATGGTCTTCCTCTCTGATTGCTATTATTGGATTAAAGTTTATCCAGAATAGGCCTATACTCAGTGGCGGATTTAAATATTTGCCGCCCCTAGGCAATTCATAACTTGCCGCCCTTTTTTCACGAAAAAAAAAAAAAATATATATATATCAAATATGATTGTTATTGTCAGTGCTTTATTACAATATAGTTCGTTAATAATGAAATACATAACGGAATTAACAAATTCGACATCAGCATGGATAAGGTATTCAACAAAAACCCTCTTTCAAACACTTCTTTTTCACAGTTCTTTACGTCTTGATTTTTCAGCTGCGAATTCGCGGATAATATCTTCACAATCGATAGATAGAAACAAATCTGACTCTATAGTCAGCAACGCAAGAGCATTCAGTTTGTTTTCGCTCAATGAAGATCTGAGATAGTTTTTCACGCGTTTTAAAACAGAAAACGATCTTTCTGCGCTACAATTGGAAATAGGAATTGAAACAAACATCCGCAACGCAATTTCAACATTAGGGTAAGAGATGTGCAGATTATCCTGTCTCAGCATTTTCAACAGTTCCAGAGGAGAATAATTTAAAATCTTCTTTTCGGTGCAGTATGCCTTGAAAAAGACCATTTCATTTTTTATTTTTTTTCTTTTAATTTAGCTGTCTTAAATTTTGCCGCCCCTTAATTCTGCCGCCCTAGGCTTCAGCCTATGTTGCCTGTACGATAAATCCGCCACTGCCTATACTATAATGATCTGTACTACCTAGAGAAATTGACGAGTAGTTTGAAATAACTTTCCGGTTTGTCTTTGATATCTAGAGGCATGGGATCTTGCAAATCTTAGTCATTTGTTTATTTACGTGGTCCGACCATTCGGATTTTTATACAGATTTGCGTCTAGAAACTTTACTAACCACGTTCTAATTTGTTTTAAATCTGCACGATGAATAAACCTTAGCAGATTTTTGGGAATCACATCGCGGCCAAATGCCTCATGCCGAAATCTTGCAAAGCTGTGGCAGAAGCACAAAAAATGTTTCACCGCCTCATCCTCTCCAAGCAGGATGAGCAAAGTATTCACCGAGTTTATGATGGTGGCTTCGATGGCCGAACGTGGGAACGTGCTTGCCTGGTCTGAGCCAACAGGCTCGTAATGTTAAACTCCTTTCCTTCCACCTATTTTCCACCACGTAGTCCATGGCCTTGAGGATTGCAAATAGTTCAGCCTGGAAGACCGCAGCATATTTCCCAAGAGAAAAGTGAAGCTTATCCCCATTAACTTCGAAAAAGGCCCTAGATCCTGACCCAGAGTCCGTTGTGGAGCTATCAGTGAATTTTCGACAATGTGTGAGTCCGGGCTCGGTGCTGATATTAAACCAGCATTCAGCCTCAGGTAACTCAACATTATAGAATCTCTTCAGTAAAGGTAATGGTGGCGTACTATCCTGTGGCCAGCAATATTCACCTCGCCCTACTCCAGTGTTATAGCAACATCCGTTTATTTTTAGTCTGCGGGTGTTCTTTAAGGCTTCCCCACGTATGAAGACACAAAGTGGCGGTAAGTGCAGCACTACGTCAAGATCAGCGCCAGGTGTTGTAGAGAAAGCTCCCGTACAGCTCCTTCATGAAGCTGTCGACATAAATGTGAAGTTCGCAGATCTGCAAATAACTCTAATCCTCCAAAAAATCGATAAAAAAAAATTAAAAATTCTAATGGACCATTGACATAATTACCTACAGCCTTTCTCTCCTAAAGCACCTAACCTAAAGCAGACCAATGATGAACATCAGTGGTAATTTGTACTTCCCACCAAGAATTTAATCTTTTAAATTTCCATTTAAATTCATTAACTTGCCTTTTTTGTGCTGAAATTAAAGCTCCTTTTAAAGGAATGAAGTAAAACTTCAACTATGACGGCAAATCTATGGCAAAACTTTCAAAAATCTGCTGCATAATTTACTCTCCATGTACATAATTTTTTTTGCCTGCAGTCGACTATGAATACTTTGATGCAGTTGCTTGTACTGCCGCTGCAGCCATCTTCTGACCCCCGTCCAGTAGTAATTAATGCTATGCGGCGTGCGTCTCGTGCGTGCAATGCCTTCAAATTTCAACTTTTGTACACTGCAAAGTGCTTTGGTTGATCATCTGGTTATACATATGTACATATGTATGTAGGCATGAGTGTATGAGTACGTGTGTACATATATTTATTGTGCCTTCAAAAATGTCACGATCCACTCTACTAGCCTTGCGGCGGCTTATCCTGCAGTGAGCACCAGGTTCCCAATGGTTGTACATATTTAGCATACGCGGCTAGCACATTCGCATATATTTTGCAGCCGCGAGCATATTTCAGTGATACGTTTCTTATTAAAGGACTATGTGTGTGTGTCTATGAAAATACATACTTTAAAAAATTTGGCTAATTTTCGTGCTGAATATAAGTACTCCAAGTGAAAATTTGAATAGCTTATATTTTCTATATTTGTCTTATGTGTTTTTTTATGATACTTGCAAATTTTCCTAAGTGCTTGCAATCTCTCCACTTTCATTTTGTTTAAGTGTGGCATGCATTTATTTTATGAAAATGAAATGTTAATGTTTGTCTTTTTTTTGCGGCTCATACTCGCTGCTCTATGTTTGCTTGGCTGTGGGTTTATAAATTTTAATTTGTTAGCCAACAATTTTTTCCGCGCCATTTTTTGACAATTTTTTTTTTTTCATAAAAAAAATGCATTATAATCATAACCTTTATAGGCCGCATGCAATTTGGGTGCAACAGCTTGGCATGCTGAACGTTTAACGGCTGCTATAAATAGGCCTACTCGTCTTTGCTCTATTTCTTAGCTGCTGTTGCCTGAATATTCAGAGTTGCCATGCGCGGTAAATACAGTAGTCTATCAAATAATTTCGCAGTCTCAAATCAAAATAAATGAAATGTTCACAAATTAAGAAATCGATGCATAAACCGACCAAATTAATACTTAACATCAATTATTTTATGGTCGATGGTAAGGAATATGAGCTCTTTGCTCAAAACTATGTCCAAGACAAAGGTATGAGTGAAACAAAAGCTTTAACATCAACTGCCGAGCAGAAAAGTCACTTACTTATTCACAGAAGCTTCGTTGGTCAGTGTTACATCCAAGGACGAAACAGTAATTTTAAGCAGAGGTGGTATCCGTGGCGTATAGCCGGGAACGTGAGCAACCCATGTGCGAGATGCGACCACTAATCCGAGTAGAGCCTTGGGTCACGGCGGAAAGAGAGGGCGCTTCGGTGGGGCCGCCCCGACTTATTCTGTTTAAAGCTCACTGAAGTCTGCAATGTATTCCGGTAGAGAAACTAACCCTTCCAGCAATTAGTTGTGAGCTGGGATTGGGACACGCCACATACAAACCGATTCCAATGAATGGACCAAAAACGCCTTGGAATATTGCCCGCCATAACGTTACGGATATGTTTGTACCTGGAATGTTTAGACTCTCTATAGGAAAGGTGCCTCTATCCAACTGCTTGATGTCATCACAAAATACCAGGCGGCGATGTCGTCCAAGAAATGCGTTGGACGGGGCAAGCCAAGCAATATCTGGGGCCTTGGATGTCTACTACTTCTGCCATGCGACGGCGGTATAGGTTATGTCGTTGAGCGGAGACACCGACTCCTTGCCTCCCGGTTCACCCCCATCAGTGAACGAATCGCCATAAGCCGCGTAAAGGCAAAATTTAATAACATCAGCCTAATTTGTGTGTGCGCCCCGACGGAAGAGAAGGACGATGAGACTAAGGAGCTTTTCCGAAGCCGAAAATTTAGCCTTCGTGACAACACCTCCGATAACGGAGAGAGGCTGATCGACTTCGCCGCGGTATACAAAATGGTAGTTAGTAAGTAGTACCATTACCAGAATCGAAACATCCACAAAGTCACTGGGGTGTCCCCTGACCAAAGAACGAAGAACCAAATTGATCATGTTGTGCTATACGGACGATAC